>NC_056463.1:31839894-32099894 GCF_008729295.1 Plectropomus leopardus
GGTTAAGTATTCTTTTAAGTTCCACAAACATTGTAAAAAAAACAAAAATAATTAATTAATTAATAAAAACGCTTCATTGTGGGGAAAGGTATAATTTTTCTTGCAATGTTTTGATATGTATGAGTTTGTCAAAACAACTTTCTTTTCCTACTAGAGTGGAGAGGTATTGTTGTAATTAGCCTACTACTCATCTGCTTCAGGAGCTACTAATCAGCGTAACTCTACCTCAAACAGACCCCCGACTGAGGGAGCTTTAGCTACAATTTCCATTCCTCTGTTAACTCACCTCTTTGTGTGGTTGTTCAGATAATAATCAGTGTTTCCATGCAGGTGGAGTTCTATGCATTATATAGCACAATATTCAATCGACACTGCTTTTGTTCCTACTGTATGGGGATGGTTGTTCTGGTATCAGTGAACATTGACACTGTTAGCGCGTATGGACAGGCTTATCAGAATAATTAATTTTAATAATTAGCTCAGCTTAGCTTACAACCCGCTATGTCTCATTTTGTAACCAAAGTCAGATTTTCCCTTGGTTTGCCATTATGCCATTTTATAGATTACTATCAGAATAACTTCAAATGAAAAACGTTCCAAGGTCATACCAACATGCAGGACCAGACACGTAGTGCAAGGGGACAGTGGATAACACTCACTCATTCACATCTTGTAGAAGACATTCTAATTTCGAGTGGTCAGAGCAGCAGAGGTGTTTGATGTGCATGCTTGTGTGATGATTAGAGACCACTTTGTAACATCATAAAGCTGCAGACCAAGAAAAGTGGGGTAAGGAAGGGAATGTCTCTGATGATGTTGACATGTAAGACAGCTTGGAGATGATTAGCATTTTCTCTGATCTGTGACTGCTGTCATCATTTGTCGTTTAATGTATGCCCTGTTTCTCACATTACAGACCAAATTTCAGATGTTTCGGTTTACAGAGTTTATCTTCTCGTGAAAGAAAACTCTTAATTTTTCATCTGATGAAGTTATAGCTTAATCTAATCAGTACAAACAGGTTGTTTTTTTTTAATTGAATTCAATAGCACAGTGGTGTGGTCAGTTTTTTTAAGTTTTTGTGTGTCTGTTTCTTTTCAGCACTCACCCTTCATTCACATTTATATTCTTGCTTTCCTTCACACCTGAGCTCTCAGGTAAAAGTACAGCTTTACACTTGCATCGAGCAGCTTGGAAAGTGCATTCTGCCCTGGGATTCATATTCTTGATTGGCTGATGTTCATGCAGTCTGAGAGATTGAGAGTGTGACTAAATTTATGAATGAATATGAAACTTGCTTACAGCACACTGGTAAAACAAAGGTGAGAATACGCCTGCAGAAAGATCCATAGCTTTGTTATGAACTCCTCCCACATATTCTCTAATCTGCAAATTGTTGTACTTAGTGACATCAGTTGCATGAAAAGTATCTGCATTTAAAGAAATAAAATATATTTGAATAATGATTTTTTGTTTTTTTGTGCCTTAAGGCAGAAAGTCATGCTTTGCCCATTTCTGTCACGGACACATGTGTCTGAGACACACTCACCACAAGGTATTACAGTAAGACCCCACTCAGCAGAATCCATTTGCCTGCAGGCAGCTTTTTGTGTTTTAATTAAACCCTCTTCTGGTCATCTGAAGAGAGTAAATAATCAGAGTCAATAGTGCTTCTCGCCACACTCCACTATCTGCTTAATTGACTGAAGCATTTTTGCAGGAGAGGAATTGGGTTAGTTTCTGAAGGAATGTTAATGTCACCTGAGCTATCTTTTTAGTATGACAGTCTCATCCCCCGTTTGCTTGAATGTCTGTAGCCTTGTCATTCATAATGGTTGTAATTGATTCCAGTAAGGCATTGATCAGAGGTATCAAAATGTTCACATGAACCTTTTCAGGTAACTCCTGCATAAGAATCCAAACTGTTTTTCCATCCAGGGCCGGGGGGACGACCCAGAACATGCTGGAGGGATTATATATTTTATCTGTCCTGAGAACACTTTGGGATTCACCTGGAGGAGCTGAAAGGCATCGCTGGAGGGAGGGACTTCTGGAGTATGTTGCTAGTCTTGCTGCCCCCACAACCCGGCCCTGGAAGGATGGATGGATTGATGGATGGATGGATGGATGGACAGTCCCTTTGTCTCACTCTTCACATGATTGGTGAAAACTGCTCTTCCTTCATCTACTGCATTGCACTATTACTCTCCTTCCACTGGTTAACAAGGAAGCATTGTAATCACTGGAGCATAACTTGCCTCACAGAATAAATGCTACTTGCTAATAATTTCTTAAAACATTTTTTTTTTCTCCACCAACCTGAAACCATTTCTGTTGTGGTTCCCACACCAATTATTTTGAACTTGTCGGAGCATTTTGACCTAAAATAACCTAAAATAGACCTAAAATAAATTTTGACCTAAAATAAATTGTTTTCTTGCCAGAAAGTTGGTTCTCAGCTGGAACCAAAAAGTAACAGGCTTTCCTTGACCTAAAGTGCGAACTGTGACAATATCAGTGGGTGTGTTGTATTTTTACATTTGGAAAGACAGAGAAACAAATAATGAAAAAAAGTTAATTGAGAAATCATCGGCCAAAAAAAGAGTTTGCAGTGGTCTTACTTATTTTGGTTTATGCTTATTTTTTGGGGAACAATACAAATCTGTAATAACCAAACAAAAAAATGTAATCAATGCAATTTGCCATCTTGCTACACTGTTTACTTCCATTGTGCATTGTGAAACACATTCCTTTGAGGACACACTCTTGATTACAATGGCTCCAGTCAAACCTGATGGAAACCAATTTGAGAACCAGGGCCAATTTGTTGGAAAATGGGTATCAGTCCTGCTTAAGGGCTACATCTTGTTTGTTAAGCAGAAAAACTAGAAACTCTTTAGTCATAAGCCATCACTGCTTAACTTATTATCTCTAAAAACACTCTTTTCAATGTCTTCTACCAGAAATTGTATGCCCATGTATCTCCAGCTACCCTACTTTCTTGCTGGCCCACACGTGTATTCATTTTGGCCCTTCTTTGTCATGAAGGTCCTAGTGTCTTTGATGATGCTCCTCCTCCCACTTCAACATCCAACGCCCACAAGGAGGAAAGTAAAGAGTTCAAAGCTGAGCGGCACAACTGTATCAGCACAATGTACAGCTGGCAATAAAGATAAAATTTAGGATGCAGGGGAATTGGCACTCAGTCTACAGTGACAGTGGTGGCGTGACGCCTGGTGTCCCAGAGTCTTCCCTTTGTACTCCCAGCAGAAACACTTCCTCTCTGCCAGGGGGCCACTGAGGGGGAACAACAAAGTTATGACTGTGTAACGTTAGGATATATTCATGTGGCGTGTCAGGACAGAGTGTGAATCAAGCCACTGATTTGTCAGTGAACTCATTTGACTTTTCTGTAAGTTTATTGTATTTTGCAAGAAAAACAAGGATGACTATAATTGGATTGTACTTTGGCCTTTTCAAAGGTGTCCAATATATGCACATGAATATAATGAGCAGTGAAAAAACTGCCTCTAGTTTAAATTAGGCGAAACTTACTGAGAGCAATGGCCTCATTTAACTGAGACCACGCTGGCAGGAAGGGTGATGGAAAGGTTAGGAGTCTTATTAACAATATCTGGAAATCTAAATAAGTCTGCACTGTTCATTTTTCAGCAAAACATTAAGTCCAAATAAAGAGTACAAACTTTAAAGGGGTTTATATAGGGACAAATGGCGTTTGCAAAAACTTGAATCTTATCGTTATAGAGCACTTAACTATCCTTTAGTCCATAAATTCCAACAGTTTAGCCTATGGTAAATCCCCCATCTTCCTCCAATGAGATTTTTAAAAAAAAAACCATCAAAGATAACTTGCATCTCCAACGATTAGTGTTTATGAAACTATTAAAAACTTTATTTCTGCAGAAAAACAAGTAGGCGTCAAAATGTCTTATAACCATATCTCCCTGTCATCACAGTGAACGCTGCTCATGTTTCATTGTAAGTATGCCGAGCCTCTTGACAGTCTGTCATCTCAGCTTGGATGCTGTCTTTTATGACACATTGTGTAAAGTTACCTGCATCATGTATCTGCAGTCACACAAAATAATTAATTATTTCTCAAAGTCTCCCTCCATTGTGACAAAAGAGAGTTGCATCTCCCCCTACTGTTTTTACTGTAAAATCACCACTGAAGAATCAAACCAAGAGAGACAGTACACTGTCCACTGTTATTTTTTGATGCACTTCTCTGAAGGTCTCTTAAAATACTTTGTTTTCAGAATATTGAGGGTTTAATATGTACAAGAGCTTCAGCATGGTAACTGAATACCTTTGCCTTGTGGTGAAATGGAAATTCAGCAGAGATAAATGAGAGTATTTAACAGTAGTTTTGAGGGCACAGCTTAAAAAAAGAAGAAAAAAAGCCTTACTAAGCACCAGAAACAATTTATTTGTATAAATAATTAATTTATAGCATCTGGTGCACATGCATGTGTAAGTATTTGGGTGTTCCCTGTAGATTATATAATATGTTCTAATTGTGTTAGTGTGGACTCATTTATATTCATGACCATGGATAATTTCACTTCTTCAGCACATGACTAAAAAAAAACAAAAAAAAAAAAAAACAAAACAGATCTCCTGTGTGACTCTACAAGGTCACATGTCTTTAATTATTTTATGTGCTATTTCTCTTTCAAATTAGAAAAAAATGTAGGCTATAACTGCTGATGTAGCTTAAAATAATAAAGAAATAAACAAGGATCCGACAGCTGGATGATGTCTGTAGGCCTATGAGACTACTCTGTATATTATAGGCCTTTTAAAAGCCAGGCCTACATAAAAGATTAACCTTTGAAAGTTTTTTTTTTTTTCAGCTGCATCTATATTAATAACATCTCAAAGCAACAATGTTTATAGGCCTCATAAAGGCATTAATATAGTCCTCACTGGATTTCATACTTTACACAAGCACAGCTATTTACTCCATGAATAAAATATATAACAAAAATAAATAAAATAAATTATAGGGTGGCCATAAAATAAATCATGTGTCCTGTATAAGACTATTCCCTGCACCTGTTTGTGTGGGCCTACTTGCTGCTTTCTATTGCATTGTATTGTAACCTTTTGTATTGTATTGTGTTGTTTTGTAGCCTTTTGTATTGTAGTGCAATGTATTGTATTGTATATTGTTGTTGTGGGAGATACCACCGCAGCTGCATTACTGTGGGCATTATTTGCAACTTACTAGGGTACTGCAATGATGTGACATTTAGGGGGTGAATAACTTTCACCGACATATTCGTTAGCAGCACGGGGGTCATGGTTTGGACCCACTTCTTTTTATTGATTTTCATTTGAAATTGTTTTTTTAACGTATTTGATGGCGTTTTTATCTTATTGACTGCAGCACCTTGTGAACGACAGTCGAAGTTGAAAAAATAACATTATAAGAGCCCCTCAACGTAACTCTTTGCTTGAAAGTAGTATTTCCTATAACCATGAATGCAGCACATCGCCACGTCAGCTGATTGGCGCCTGAGTCGAACAAAACTCACGTGACTGACAGCACGTGACACTCTGGACCAGTACATCAACATGGCTGCAGCACCACAGTGAGTTGAGTTTCCTAATTTATGACACTGCCACGACTGACTAGAAATGTTTTTATTACAGGTTGACAGAGTCAGAGTCGTTTTTCGCTTTTTGCATTTCCTGAAAGTGTTACTAAACACAGACGCGTTAATGTTACTTCACTAAGCTCGCGAGCTCCTGTGATAATGTAGCTGTTGCCAGGCAGATCAGCTGTCACTGACTGTTTCACTGTCAACCAATGTTTTGGAGTTCAATATCGTATGGATGGAGTGAATTTTTTACACTATTGATTTCTGAGGAGATATGTTATAACACTTTATCCAGTCAGGACTTCCTCAAAACAGGCTACATCAAAAGCTGGAGCTAGTCAATTTCAGCTGCACTCAGTAAAAAGTTTAACTGCTCTGAAATTAAGCTAACTTTCAGACTGTTAATGTTTAAAACTGAATTAAGCATGCGTAGCTGCTTTGAAAACCTTATAATATCCTATAGTAAACACAGTGAGTTCCTTACCATTTTTGGCTTGTGACCTCTCGCAACATAGGTGTCTATTTTTTTATTTCAAGAAGTGAAAGTATGCAGTATTGCTTCTCAATTTATCTTTGGATTCTAACCCCAGTTTGGGATTCACTGGTCTTAACTATGGGTTAATTACTAACTTACAAAACTTATCCTCAAAAACTGCACCACCATCCTTGTGTTGTGTTTTTATGTATTTAAAGTTGGTAGGTGTCTGACAGCATTAACAATGCAGCTTCACTGTAGTTGATTCATTCCCATGTGGTTACTTTTATGTGATGAGGTTGTTTTTTGTAAGTGCAGTATCCAATAAGGTAAATAATTCAGAGGTTAGACAACTAATTGAAGATGTAACTACAATAAGGGGACCCACAAAAAACTAAAATTGCAGTATTGTAGGTAAATGGTAATGTAGCAGTTTATATGCATGGAGTATCTGCCAGACCAAGGGGTAAATGTGCATTAAAGTCATGAAAATAATTATCTTATTGCAATAGAACAAGATTAATTCTCTTGTGATAACGACGCAATCCAGACAGACTGCTTATGATCATTTGATAAAACCTTACAAGAATCTGCTGTGGTAATCATTAAGTTGTCAGCAGTCAGCAGATATAAGGTGATCTCTGCCAGAGGTTGGCACAAACATCGGGCACATCTTATGACATTATGTAATCTGTTACAACACCAGAAACTGTGATGAGAAACTGTGAAACATGATACATTTACCAAGCTTTTTCTTCTTTTTTTTTATCCCTGGGCTATTATCCTGTGGTGTGTTTGGATTGCAGTACATGATTGTGTCTACCTCCTTCAATAAAAGACATAATTTACCACCTCACTGGGGCTGATCCGTCCTCACAGATACCCACTTACACCTGTATACTCAGCCAGCAGTGAATGATCCCGAAATCCTTGAGCCATAAAATACTATGAGGTTATGGATTAACCTTTGGTACAGTCCAGGCTGAATCAGATATGTCATTTGTGTTATCTTATCAGCAAAGCCATGGCCAGAGAGCAGAGATTTATAACCAAGACCTATCAGTTACAAGGAGGTCCTTCTGTCTATATCTCTATCTAGACTCTTTCTGAGGGCAGGCTGAGTGGCGGTTCACCTACCTCTTTAGGCCGAAATGTACTGACCAAATCCTTAGGACTACCTCCAGAGAGTACTGAAAACATATGGGTCCTCTGTCTTTGCTCAGAAGACGGACAGTTTTCCTGAATTTGCTTACAGAATTTGCTACCAAAGCTTTGATTATCAGATTTCAGAGAGAGGGGTCAAAATGTCAAATTATTGAAATGGATTTGATATCAGCACTACAATATCAGAGAATAGTTGAATGATAGAAGGGATCTGGTGAAAAAAAAAAGAATTTATTTTAGGCATGTGGAGTTAATTACAGGGTAATCCCAATTTTGACTTAGAGTCCTTCAGTTGAAAGTCTGTCTCTCCAACCAATAAGCCACCCTGTCTTCTTCTGTCTCCCTGTCCTTTCAGACCTACCTACTGGCTGGGTAACGAGACCCTGAGGGTGTCTGCTGCTCTGTTTGCAGAGAATCGTCAACGACTTTGCAGAGGGCTAAAAGACAAAGACGGAGTGGTGCCGCAGTCAGTGGTGGTGCTGCAGGGTGGAGAGCAGAAGCAGAGGTACTGCACGGACACAGACCTCCTTTTCAGACAGGTGGGTAGTCCTTAGTTGACTTTGGAATTAGTGCAAAACTGAGGCTAAGGTAGGGGCAGAGTCTTGCATTTATTTATCAGTCCAGTGAGTTTAAATCCAGGCAGCCTGTCTGTTTCAGTTGCCTCTCAGTATGTTGTGCTCAGTTGCTAAAGCCATTCTACCCAGGTGCCACCAAAACCTCACCTGGCTTCTGTGAAAGTAAAATTCAGTTCTTGGCTTCTCTGTCAATGCTAATCTTCAAGCTCTGTCAAAAATATGGAGGCTAGCCACTTTACAGAGAAATCACTTGTGTCCATAATATAACTTCTTTTAAGACTCTCGTCTAAGCTTGTGACTATGATTGTTTTTGAACAAAAATCAAAGAGCACATTGAAAGTTTATTTGGTTGTTGAGCTCTGTGTTCACCTCTGTGAACTGGCCCAAGCAAGGACATCTTGGTTTTTTCTTATGTAATAGTCTGACCCGACGTCACTTTTTTCTCTGGCCAACTGTTATAATCTCCCTCACTAATGCTTTGGCTGATTCTTTCAATTCTGCAGGAGTCTTTCTTCCACTGGGCTTTTGGAGTAACCGAGCCTGACTGTTATGGAGCCATTGATGTGGACTCTGGGAAATCCATCCTTTTTGTTCCCAAACTGCCTGAAAGCTATGCTACTTGGATGGGAGAGTGAGTCACACTAATCTTCAAAGAGCTGTGTGCATGGCCAACAGTCGTTATAGCCGTGGGCTGTAACTTGAAGAAAGGGTTGACAAAGTCATGTGTGATACAGTTACATCTTTTACACCCAGTATGAACTATATTTTCTCAATACAAACTGTTTATGTCTCTTTTTAAGAATTTAGTGTAAATGCCACCGAGAACCGTTTAAGACTTTAAAAGATTTTTTTCATCACCAAAACCACCTCAGGCACGTTAGACTATACTGACACCAAAGCTTGCTGCACTATTCGCAGTCCCCATGCTACATATCTGTAAAAAGAGTAAATTACCCAAATAAGTTGTATTTATTACTTTTTAAAATTGTATTTAAAAAAAAAAAAATCGTAATACTCTTGCAAATGGTCAAAAATACAACTTTAAAATGACATGAACTTACGAATTAAACAAACTATTCTACATATTTTGCAGTTTTTTTTAAAAGCCTGACAGTGTGCTAATTGCTACACTAGGCTTATTTCATGATGACAGGTTGTGGCTTTAAAGGAGTGGTGCATACAGTGATACATTCACTGGACATAATGATCTGGAAATAATCTGCAGACTCTTGACCATGTCACATGTTTGCTATAAACCTCCAAAGAATTTTGCTATCTGGCACGTATACAAGGTCCTTTCCGATCAAGAGTTACTTGATCAGCACTTAAAAATACTGCCTCCTTTATTAGTTTTGCTACTCCCTTTTGATCTCTGTCCTGAATACTTCAGTTCTGCTGGTGTCTACCTGAACTGTAGCATAACCCAGCGCTTATGTTTTCAGAGACTGACCATCATACTTCCAACGTATTTAACATACAAAGACTGCCAACCCCCAAGATTAAACTACTTGAAGAAAAAACCATCATAGCAAAATGTTAACTTGTTTCTTTTCAAAACATTATTAGTTATGTAATAAATGTCAACTGGCAATAACAAAAACAGAAGGATTATACAGCACTTGTGTAAAACAAAAATATATATTTAAATACAAAGTGCAGCTTTTATCCCAAGTACTGTTCACAGTAGTTCCTAAAAGTTTATTTATTGTTTTTTTTATTCTAATATCATTTTGTTCTCAGTGATTTTAATGAAACATGATAAAATAAAAGCATTCTTCATCTTCTTTTTATTCTTTTCATTATTAATGGTTGTTTTTTTAATTAACAAATTGATTGAGGAAGTCCTGAAAATTTGGAAAGACAGAATAAAACTCATGTGAGATATAACAAAAACTGTTCCTTTGGGGTCTGCAGGTACCCCATTAGATAGGATGAGGGTTAAAATGCTGAGTGAGTCTTTGTTGTTTCTTTACCAGTCGGATTTTTCCATCTGTTGACAGGATCTATTCGAAAGAACACTTCAAGGAGAAGTATGCTGTGGATGAGGTGCAATACACCTGTGATGTAAGTCTGCCCGTGCTGCTGCTTGTCTTAACTGTGTGTGTGTGTGTGTGTGTGTGTGTGAGAGAGAGAGAGAGAGAGAGAGAGAGTGACCTTTTTCTGTGCAGTAACCGAACCTTGATGTTCAGTCACCTTCATGAAGTTACAGCAAAGGACACGAGTGCCTTAGTAGATAGTAGCACCATTAGTCATTTTGTACGAGGACCTTTTACGGGGAAAACATGTCCTCGCCAGCGTTTTTTAGTACTGATCATGCCGCCCATGCCTATTGACTGAGAAAAAGTGGACAGAAGTTGGTTTCAAACAGAGCATACGGAGCATCACACTGAGAATTAATTTGGCAGATTATTTCATCAGTGTGTTTACTTCTGAAAGATATCAACCACCAGTATTCTTTAGGGATTTTTAATTTGAATTTCATTTTAAATGTGTTACATGCAAATACATTCTTTTCATTTTAGTCTGGTATAAAAAATACCTTCAGTTCAGACAGTCTGTATTTGCTTATTTTGAGAGTTTGGGAAAACGGTCATGTATATCAGTGTTGACAGCAGATTCCCAGCGGAGCTGTATTGGAGAGTTGACAGCTCCAGAGCTATTTCGGAGGTGTGCATGTTGACAAATCAAAACAATCAGACTATAATATAACAGCTTTCACTTGCCAACAAATCACTTAGAAGTTTGTGTTTGAAATGATCACATAGAATTGTACATACATTTCTATATTTATGCTGTGACTGTTTGATGACTCATCCTGCTGATATTTCCAGTATTTTTAAACCTCTGCACCTGCCTGAGGTGTTAGATTCCTTATTAGTCACAGGGTAAGATAGAAATCATCACCTCAATCAACAGGCAATTCTTTCATGAAGCAATAGCAACACAGACGTATATTATAAAAAAAAAAAACTGAATCAAATAATAATGGCCCCTGCATTTGTTTAACTAATACTGTCAGCTAGTTAAAGAAATCAGTTGCTGGTGCTCAGCATTCAGTTGGCAGTGCTGCCTACAGAAAAAAAGTCAAAGATAAGATTTTTTTGTGTTTTGTTTTTATCATCAGAACCAGTGCATGAATATTTGAACAGTTTTCTATTTTTCAAACATTCAGACATGGAAGGTGTTGTTGCAGACACACTGTTTTATCAGTGCTGCCCTGCTTAACATGCAAACAGTTCCCTTTCCGATTGTTGAATTCAGCAGGTTATGGAGAAAAATGTGAATAATGTGTTTTTCATCCTTTTTAAGTATCAGGCAGGTGTTTGCATTCATGAGTTTTTTAATATCCATATTTTGTGATGTTTTTTAAGTATGTGCAGTGAGTCACATTAACCTCTTCAAACCTATCTTGTTCTGCTGCAAGTATGCTCTTTATTTTAGAAAACCACATTAGTGTTCACATTGTTATGCCTCTGGGCAGGTGATGTGTAAGTCCATTCGTATCTACATCTGTCTGTCCATCCCATTCTTGTGAACACAATATCTCAAGAACGACTTGAGGGCATTTATTCAAATTTGGCACAAATGTCCACTAGGACTTAACAATGAATTGATTCTATTTTGTTTGTACAAGGTCACGGTGATCTTGCATCTGTGTCATTTTGCGATATCTCAGAAACCTCTAGAGGGACTCTCTAGAGGTTTGCACAAATGTCCACTTGGATTCAAGGATGAACCGATAAGAATTTGGTTGTCAAAGGTCAAGGTCACTGTGATTTCACAAAACATATTTTTGGCAGTAACCTAGTAATTTATATGCAAGTTCTCACACAAATTTCACACAAATGTCCAATAGGATAAAGTGATGAAGTGACGACATTTTATATCCTAAAGGTCAAAGTTTAACTTAACAGAGCATCATAATGCTCTGCAAAATTCTGTTTTTGGCAATTACCCAAAGTCATAAATCAGGAACAGAAGTGGTGACATTCGGTCAGATACTGAATTTGTGACACTAGTCTTGGGTGCCCACCTTGAAACTGTGCTGATTGTATAGATCCTCTGTGCTGCCAGGTTGTAGATGTGTGTGAAGCATCCATGTTTTAACAGCCATGGGTGTAAACTGTAAATGCAACTTGATGGGTTTGCGGTTTGAGTCCCTCTGTCCGGCCTTATTTTATTGGCAGCCAGGTTTTACTCAAGTGGTTTGCAACTGCAGCGCACCAGAACAAATCTTATTCATGCATGAAATATTTTTAAAACTCAGATGTCTTCTTATGAGAGATTAAAAAAAAAAAAAGTCAGATTTATGATGAAATGTTTGAGACAGCCTCTTATTTTTTCAGGTTGAACTTATTGTAGCAGGTAATCATTGGATCACTGAATCACTATTAAGCTGAGAATGATATCCTCACAACAGCATTTAAAACGTTTAAGCAGAAGAACAATTACTTCTCAAGATAAAACTACGATTAAAATTTTAGGTGTTAGCAAGGGCTTTGTCTGCAGTAAATGTTTTAGGAAGTCAATTTTAGAGGTAATATTAATAATAACTTCTCAAATATCAGCCGTGTCTGTGAGCACTGAGTCAGGATCTGTTATCTGGCATTTAGGCTGTTGGCAGAGGAGTAATAAAGTCGCTTGAGGTTTGTCGTTCACTGTGCTGCTGAATACCAGAGAGACCACGTAGTCACAACAGCGTCTGCCAGAGTGACCTTTACTCTTCCGACTGAGAGCAGAAGGAAACTGGTGTGTGTTGTGTCTGCTGCTCTACTGCCTGTCTCAGTCTTCTAATTAATCCCTGTCTGCTTCCTCACAGATTGTTGATGTCCTGTCCAACCTGAGACCAGCAGTGCTGCTAACACTGGTATGCTGATGGTTTCGTTGCGTAGAGTGTAGTTACAACAGTGCTCATTTCTAACTGGTCACAGTGAGAGATTTATTTGATATCAAATGACTGATCAAAGGACCAGTTCTTGTGGTGTGGGAGTATTTAACTGGATCAACTTTAAAGCTGGTAGTCTGTAAAATGTCCGATCAGATCTGCCTCGCCCTTCTTCACCTTGTCTTACGTTAGCTGTGGCAGCGCCCTCATCATTTTAAGAATGAAAACAGAGTTCTTCTCATTGTGTTTGTGTGTACACTGTTAATTATTGACACAAAATATCAGCTGTTGAATACCTGAATCCTCAAAATTGTCAGCTCTCAAATACCAGATTATTATATTCAACCTCTAAAAACAATGCTTTGAAATTAAATTTACACTCCTTGTACCAGTTCTACAACATTCAACAGCTTGTCCATCTGTCATTATGGAATAGATCATCAGTCTGGATATAAACCACTTTAATGAACTGTATTGACATTTGAATGCACTTGGTGGTGATTTCTGTTGTTTCTGTGTGTGTTTTTCTCTATGCAGCGAGGTCAGAATACAGATAGCGGGAGCATCTGCCGTGAAGCCTCCTTTGAAGGAATTAGTCGGTATATTTAATTGGCGCCACTTTGCATTTACATAATTATATTTTGTTTGGGGAGGTTATTGTTTTTTTGTTCTATAACCAAGGATACAACAGACTCTCATGCATACTGAATGTGGCTGATTAACCTAATTCTAATTCTAAAATATAATTTATTAAAGCAAGCAATCTTGCTTTTGCTTGTTAATTATCAATTAATGGCAGTGTTTCTGTTGTTCTTATCACTGGTCCTTGTTCTTTTTTTATGACACCTTGTTCTTTTTTTATGTGACACCATTTTATCTGTTCAAGACTCTGACCCCAGTTGCTTTGAAGAAGAAGTCTTGTATTCGTATTTCAAAGCTAAACTATCCATTTGGATCAATTTGAACTAAAAAATAATCATTGATGTTGTTCCCATGAAACTCCATCAGTTTAAAGCACCTTCATTAACCAGAAGCCCATATAAAGATGGCACATAGAACAGGATGCAATGCTTTGCCACTGATGTTAGTGTAGTATAACCAACATGTGGTTGAAGGCACCTTTCAATTTAGTCTCCATGGATGTCTTAGTGGTAATAGTGGTGATTGAGAGGAAATGGGTAAGGTGAGTAAGATAAGATAGGTAAGGTCTAAAAGACAATAATATTTCAAGGTTAGCCTCAGAATTCTTCAATTTGAACCCTATTTTCCCACAATTTTGTGTCCAAGTGACTAATGAGAACAACCGACCTGACTGCATTTAGATAAACAATAATGTTATTACTATAAAACAAACCATTCCAAGTCTCCAGTGGGGACTGAAGATCAGTGGTAAAGTATAGTGATGTTGAAACTGTTAATGCAGGGATTCTAACAGTATGGGAAAAAGGAAGTTACAGAGAAAAACAGAACTGCAGGAAACAGCAGACATCAAGTTATGGGGGAATAACGCCAGAATGTGGGGGAAGACATCTTCCTTATTGAACTTTTACCAAAGCCTCATTTCTGTTTTTAATTTGACCGTTTCCTGTTCCTTTTTTTTAATCAGCTTCCAAGTGAACAACACTCTTTTACACCCGGTCATTGTGGAATGGTAAGCAAAGACTGTACTGTAGTCTCTCTCTTAATTACCCTAAAAGTTCTTCAGAAAAATGTTGCCATTTTTAACTCACAAACCCTTAACAATTACAGCTACCCAGTTAGGTAATTGTGTGTCTGCAATCAGAAACAGGAGCTTTTCTTTGGCTTGTTATTTTCCCTTGCAGAGTGAGAAGCCAGTCCGCAAAGATGTAATGGACTTCGTGCTTGCCTGGTTGTCCTTGGCATTAGAGTTTGCACCCTCCAGATGAATTGACATTTTCTGAAATAAGGAGGAATGCTTTTCAGGCACACCTCCTGGGGAGAAAGACTTGATTGAACCCCTCTGCCCCCTCTTCTCTATGGAGCTCACATGGCTCTCTTTATAATGGGCTGGACTTTCATTAGCGTTACTATTGGTTACCAATGCTTTGTGTTATTTGGCTCTGTTATTGTGGAAATTATTAATACACTCCTCTATCAAGCTACCCAAGGTGTAGCTTTTCTAACAAATGAATGTGAAATGGTGAGATCACCAGGCAACAGAAAGCAAAGTTTTAATATGGCCTTAAAGCTTAGATTTAAAACACACAGCCCTGCAACACTACATTATGAGTTTCCCACTAGAATTTTAAGAAACTACAGGACTTATATACAATGATCTTGGAAAAGATGGAGGACCATCTGCTAGACATTTGTTTTCTGTGTCAGCTACAGTATTATCATATTAGAAAGATAAACTTTATTTCTTTAGCTCTATGTGAGAGTATTATGAATTCTCTATACTCTGTGGCCGAACATTTGATGAACTGACAGTGTAGCAATCTGAAGGAAAGAGCTGCTCTCTCACGTCTTGTTTCTGTCTGCATTTGCAGCCGTCTGCTTAAGACCGATATGGAGCTGGAGGTCCTCCGCTACACCAACAGGATTTCCAGTGAAGCCCATAAAATGGTAAGATCTCTCTTGGATAGATAAGAGGGTGCTCACAGTGGTATTTTTTAAATTTTCAAACAATAAAAGAAAGAAACCGAAAGAAAAGAATCATTCAGAGCATGAAATTAAACGCCTAAAGTAGGGAAGTATCAAGCAGCTTATTGAGTTTAAAACTTGCCCAAAGGATTCAAGATGTCAGGACCCTCTAAGGCTCTAAACAGTTTAAATGCTATCGATTTAAACTTCTCCCGGTAGCTCGGAGGCCAGCAGTTAACGGAGATAGCCTTTGACCAATAAGCTGTAACATTAAAGCAATATTTTACTTCTGAACGGGATTTTACTTTTAATACCATGAATAACCTCTTCAGGGGTTGAGGAGCAGTTTAACCTCTCAGTGTTATCTCTTGTCTGAAGTCACTCATCGTGAGCGCTCCGTATTGTTTTCTTCCTGTTGTTCCTGCATTGTTACGAGTGTGATCATAAGACGTTTTCAGACCCAGGTGTCTTAACCCCCCCCCCCCCCCCTCCGGTAGATATTCAGGTATAACCTTCCTGAAGGTGTGAACAGAAAATGTTTTCCCAAATTAGTTTGTGCTTGAGGGTGCTCACACTCGCTGACTTTTGAACTCTGTATGCCTACTTTGCATAAATCCTGCAGACTGTGGGAATAATACACAATTCATTCTGTTCATTGTGGTGTTGTGTTAAAAGTGGGGACGCCCACAAGCATCACATAAACAAAAAGGGAAAAAAAAGAAACTCCAAGCTCCAGAAAGTAATACAGTAGCTCAGCAGAAATGTTTTTACCTACTTACGATTGCCATTTTGCATATAAACTTTAAGTGAACCGCAAATAATGAGTGAATCTACATTATAAAGTGTTATATGTTATGTCAGAGAGGAGCTTCGAGTGTGATTTGCACAGGGGGTCAACCCAATTTACACGCAGAAAATGATTATGAGGCTTTGTGCTTTGGGTGAACAATCAGATGAAAGAGTCAATAACAGGTCAGACTAAATCACATGTAATCCCACTTATTCTCTGTAGGTCATGAAGCATGTGAAACCTGGACAGAAAGAATATGAAATGGAGAGGTAAGTGGTGCATTTTTTTAATAATCCTTTATTTTCATGCCCATGTAGGTCTACTTTATTATAGCTATGTTTACATCTACACTACATGTCTGAGTCAGGGGGAAGAATCAAAAGATACATCAGAATGCATGTTGACACTCCATTAACTGTATGACCGTTAGTATAGGTGCAATGAAGCGAGTACTTTGGGGTTTTTGCCTGTTTTGAATTTTTCTACATTATGTCTCGTACTTAATGCCAGAGGTGTGGACTTAAGTCACATGACTTAGATTCAAAAAGCCAATGACTCATGACTTCAACTGTAGTTGAGTCTTTTGACTTGAAAATACTTCATACCTTCCCCCAAGACCAAGATTAAAAAGTGTCATATAAAATGTGTGTCAAGGATCGATTCATTTATCTTAATTTCCTGAATCATCTAACATTAAAGCTGTCACATGACAGCATCCAATCAAGTTGCAGGACAGAACCATTAAGAATTAAACATTAGCATTTCTGAGCACCAGATGGAAATTTTTTTTTTTTATCAAAGTTGATTTTGTTTGCGTACATAAACTAAGTATGTGGATCAGATATTTGAGATGGAGCAACAACAACTTCCAACAACTTCCAACAGATCTGTTTCAGCAAATAAGTACACATTTCAAAAAGCATTCATGATTTTTTGTAAATTTCATTTGCTATTACTGAGATGCTAAAATTGCATGAAATTTAGTGAAGAGCACAATATTACTTGTTTAGGACTCTAAACTCCAAGTTTAGGACTTAAGTTGGGACTAGCCTGTCTTGACTGGGGACTTAAGTGCAAAGACTTGAGACTTTGATTTGATTTGCAAAACAGCGACTTGGTCCCAGTTCTGCTTTACACCGTTAAACCTGTCACTGTGAGGTTTACATGGCTTTCTCCTGTGAAACATGCTCTATGAAATATAGGATGAAACATTAGGCAGATTATTACAGGAGCAGTGTTATAATGAAATGGAAGATCTATTCAGATTTAGTTTTCGTTATGTGGGACATTGTGTCAAAGTGAAACGAGAGTTTCTGATTTACCAAAAACACACTTCTTTAGAGGAACACAACTAACCCATAATTGGCTGCTTGTAGCTTTTAAAGTCAAGCTGCAAGCAAAACAGGAAAAAATAATAATTTGAATTGCAATTTAATACATTTTTTTCTTCGTATATGTCAGCTGTCAGTTGTGTAAGAAGCACCATTAGACATGGAGTCATCATTATACAAAGCTTTGCAAATCTGTCCAGATCCATAGACGTGTTTGATGTGCTCGAACGTGTGATGATTAAAGAAGGAGTGCTGAATGAATACTAAAAAGACGTGGAGTCGGGAAGAGGGCAGCGAAAGTCCTTCAGTTAATTGCTGTTTTCTGTGATCTCTGCTGTGCTGAAATGTTTTAGTTTCCTTTTACTCACTGGGTTTTTTCTCTGAAGGACTGTTTTTTTTTGGGGTTTTTTTTTACATTTTCTTCTTTGCAGCCTGTTCCAGCACTACTGCTACACTAAGGGAGGAATGCGTCACACCTCATACACCTGCATCTGTGGAACGTAAGGCTTTGTTAATGATTTATTTTCTGTTTTGTTTTAAAATGAAGCTGATATTATATTTCCCCTTAGATACATGTTAACAATGCAGAGATTAGGATGTCAAGGAAGTTGAACTCTGTGACCACGTGTTATCATTGAGTCTTATTAGCTTAACCATACCATGCCTGCTGAAACAGTACAACATCAACTTCCTCTTTTTTGTAGGGTTACTGTCAGCTAGCAGCGTCATTATGGATGAATTATTTTGAGACACTGTGGCTGATCATGCTTTGGCCTTTGTATTAAAGGCCATGTGTAATGAGTTCTTCCTGGGGATTAGTGGTTAGAGGATGAAAGCTGTTTTCCTGTTCAAATTAAGTGCTTGAAAAATGAGTACTGATCCTCACAGTGATTCCTAAAACCCTTTGAAACCTGGAGCGATGTAACTTTTCTGATGCTGCTTTCAGATGCCTTTCACAAGTATTTAAATCTTTGAATCATGAGCAAATTGGTGCGATTTCTTTCAAAAACATGGGAAACAAGGCAATGAGCAACTTCAAAAATTGCAAGAAATGAATAGATTTACTAAATTATTTTTTAAAAAGCTAAGGAAAATCGTCAAAGGAATAAAGAAATGAAACAAGGGAAAAACTATATATTTATCATAAGTACATTTGTTTGTTTTGTTAGTCAAATTTTGGGGTTATTTCTTCTTCTGTTGCTCATTTGCTGCCTTCCAATGTTTGTAAGCCAAAAAAAAATTATCCAATGTGCTTAGGTTTCAAAGGGTTAAAGAGGCACTGGGGTTACAGTGAAATGATGAAACTGATGAAACATGCCTTTGATGCTGTAGTGGGGTGCATTATTCAATTCCAAATTGTTTTCATGGTAGCTTTTTATACGTCACATTCAGTGCAGTTACCACCTTGTACCATAGTAAGGTATGGTCCAAACCTGCTTTATATGAAAAGTGTCCTGGGAGAACTTTTGCTATGATTTAGAGCTATGTAAATAAAATCTACTTGAGTACTTAAGTACTTAATCATAGCTATATTATGTAGACCTGTTTTCAGTCCCATATTGTGTTATTTTTTATCAACAGGGGCAATAATGCTTCGGTTCTCCACTACGGCCATGCTGGTGCTCCAAATGAAAAGACAATCCTGGATGGAGACATGTGGTGAGTAGCTTGCAGTAGTTTTAACATTCAGCTATTTTCTGGATTCAGTCAACTCCTGAAACTGTCTGATAACTCACTCAGAAACTCTACAGATTATTTTAAGGGGGCAGCTGGTGCACCCCTGTTGTAATGCTCTTTGCTAAAGTGCATCCAAGAGGAAATATTACTGCTCTGGTGTTTTGCCATCTGTGTTTGTTACACTGTAAATAACTCAAAAACTCTTTGGGAATGCATTTTAATCAGATCTCGTGTCTTGTAGGTGTAATGATACACTGATCTGGACCTATAAATCAGTTCAGTGTTCAGCAGTCCAATATCCTCATTTCAAAGTGAAAACGTTTTTTCCCCTGCAGTCTGTTCGACATGGGTGGAGAGTACTACTGCTACTCCTCAGACATCACCTGCTCCTTCCCAGCCAACGGCAAGTTCACCCCAGACCAAAGGGCCATCTACGAGGCTGTCCTCAAATCCTCCCGAGCTGTCATGGCAGCCATCAAACCAGGTTATTATCTTTAAGTCGGTTTAGCTGTTGACCTACAAAAAGTAAAGTGAAGAAGAGCACTGAAAATGTAATCTCCTGTCCTTGAACTTCAAATTCTTCTTCTGATTCTTTCGTTGCATTTTATAGGCACCTTTGTTGTTGTGGTTTTCTGTAGTTAAACATTTTAATTGCAGTCCCTGGGGTCTTACAAATAATATATCTTAAACTGCACTTCTAAGCAAAATGTAAACATGGTCTTTAGTTTAATGCCTGCATTTTGAGAGGCTGTCAGGTAATATATTATATATATTTATTTATATATATATATATATATATATATATATATATATATATATATATATATATATATATATATATATATATATATATATATATATATATATATATTTATATATATATACACACACACATATATATACATGTAAACTTAAATGTAAAGTTAAGGTCAAAGAAACTTGAGCTCTTTAATATCAACTGCTTCTGTTGAAGGTGTGAAGTGGACCGACATGCACCGCATGGCTGACAAGGTTCACCTGGAGGAGCTTGTGAAGACTGGCCTGAATGGTAATGTGGAGGACATGATGAAGGTCCACCTGGGCTCCGTCTTCATGCCCCACGGCCTGGGACACCTGCTGGGCATCGACGTACACGACGTGGGAGGATACCCTGAGGTAAGAGAATAGGACTTAAACTCTGAGATTGCTCCCATCACAACCAGCCATTGGTTAGTGCTGTAACAGTCAAAGTCTTTAGACAGGAGAAGAAAATGCATTCCTGTTCCTCCAAAACTGATGTGTCATCAATAATAGAGAGACGCTTGGTGCAGGAGTGAGAGCGAAACAAAAAGAGGCCAAGCTGCAGGAACAAGTTCAGGATGAGGACAGGAGAGGAGGGAAGGTAAAATGTTGTCTGAACTCTGAACACAGACGGTTCCAGGTTGCGCTGGATGATTTTGCACAGTTATGCACTTCTGACAACTAAATAGAGAAGACGGTTAACCCACAGAAGCCCTGGTTGAACCACTGAGTGTTCAGCAGCATAAAGTGTCAGTGAGAGAAGTACACTTCTGAGGCAGGGCTCACCAAATGTGAATGCAGTGCTCAGTCAGTCTGTGGGTACAAGACAAACAATACTGTGGGCTACTTTCAATTACAGTCAGACTTGTTGGAGACGACTTAATGAACGGACATCGTTCATCTTTAATGACAGAATTTTTTTTCTTCCTATCTGGGTAGAAAAGTTTTGAGCAGTGAACCTGAAGACTCAGCTGAAACACCATCAAATGAAATTCTTTAATGTGAGCTGCCAGAGAAACTCTGGCATATTTTATGGCTTGAAGAACTGATTCACAAAAAATATTCAACACTTGGAAAAACTGTTTCCTGTGGCAGTGTGTCTGTGCTAACAGGAGCAACCTCTGTTTGGTCTGGGCTGCAGACATCCTACCATATATTTCATCCAAAATATAAATCCTAGCTCAATACTATAATTAAAGGATGCCGCTTCAGAGTCTTTTTAACAGTGCAGCTGCGGTTTCACGAACTGTACTGTTGTCAAGGGGGTGGAGCGTGTCAACGAGCCTGGACTGAGGAGTCTCCGGATGGGCCGCCTGGTGCAGGAGAGGATGGTTCTCACCGTGGAGCCTGGCATATACTTCATCAACCACCTGCTGGACCAAGCCCTGGCCAACCCGGCCCAGAGCTGCTTCATCAACAACCAAGTGCTGGCTCGCTTCCGCGGCTCTGGAGGGGTCAGTCTGCTTGCACAGTTTTGTTTGGTGTTTGTAGGATTGAAATCACAGTGAAATGAATTAAGTTGTCTACAGGATAGTGTAGTCACAATACTGTAACTCCTAACTTTGATAAAGTACCTTAAAAAAAAAATCAATATTTAGTACCATTTTTGATACAGTAAGGAAAATTTGACTGTGAGGGCATAAAATTTAAATCTTTAATAAAAAGACAAATATATAACAAGGTTAAAAAATGGCAGCAACAATTGTTACTCTTTCTTGGTTAGCATTAGAGAACAACAGAATGACTGTAGTAAACATTAACAGTACAAAAGAAAGCAGTTGGCACCAGTGCATTGATACTGCAGAAGATGAGTATTGAAACCATTTCAAATATTAGGAAAATGAATAGGTATCAATACCTGAGATCTATAATAGACATTTAACATGTATAGTTTGGGTCATAACTTTAATGTCCACTTTGACAATTTTAAATAAGTAGTTTAGATAAAATGGTAAAAGTAGGGATTTGTCTGTATGTTTGTCTAATCGCTCATATATCTTCCCTTGTTGGAGTTACTGTGTCTGATCTCAGCCACTAAGTTGGCAAAATATTATAAAAAATAAGAAACAATATTCTGAAATTGTATAGGACAAAGCTGAATATTCTCCAAGGTCTATGATACATTCAAACTTAACCAAATGGTATTCAAGGAAAAAGTTACTACTGTGTCAACACTTGTTGCAGGTTCGCATTGAAGATGACATCGCAGTGACAGCTGACGGCATCGAGCTGCTTACCTGCGTCCCTCGCACTGTGGAGGAGATCGAGGCTTTCATGACCGACTCTGCGAAATCCTTCAGCCCTGTTGTCAACAGTGAGAAATTCTGAATAATGTCTTACGGTAAAAAGCTGTATGCTGCAATGTCATTAATTACTGCAGTTAAACAACAAATAATATTCTGCCGTGAAACTCAAGTTATCACTTTCACTCTCATATCTCACTAACAGAACAGATACACAATCAAGATTATTATTAAGCTGTAGAATTAACACATGATAAACCAGAAAAACACAACCAGTTTCATACAGAATTTTGAAGCTTATAAAGCTTTCAAATTATTTTAAAAATGATGATGTTTGCACTCACTTGAGGGAACAAACTCCACCTTAAAACATTAAAAGTGTTCATTTTTGTGCCTCTTGGACAAAGAAATTCATTTTTTTAAGAAAAACCTATTCTTCTATGTTCCCTTTTTGTAAACAATGATTCACAAAATACTGTGAAGTTATTATATAAATAAACATTTTTAATTTGCAACTATGTTCAGAGGAGTTTTGTTTATTTAGTCGGTACTTTGCATTAGTATTCTTTCAGTACTGAAAGAGTTCTTTCATACAAATCAGTATAGGGACCACACAGTAACCAGAGGCGTCTTCTTGTCCTCTAATAGAAGGAGAAAAATTCCTGACTAAAAATGAAGGAGCTTTAAATCAACTTGTACAGTATATTATTAAAAGAGGTAGAACATCAAAATCTTTGATGTAAAGACCCCATCGGCCTCTCAGAGGAAGACTAAAGTCAGAAACATAATTTTTTCATCATATGTGTGAAATAAAACTGAATCCATTCAGGAATTCCACTCAGAATGTTTTCTGGACAATGTAGAAATTAGTAATGTGTTGTATTTCAAAGTCTTTGAACACGTTAATTCAAAATGTATTGTTAAAGTGCTGCATTTTGGTATTTGTCTGGTATTCTCAAATTGAATCAATAGCACAGTTGAGCTGTAGTGAACTTAAATATTGATAAACTCAGCACTGGTTTTGTAAGAACTGATAATGCAATACAAGAACAGCTGAACATTTAAGAGGTGGATACCTTTACCTGAAAAAATATGTGCGTGAAGGAGAAGAGGCACGGGAATGAGTAACAATTTTGGTTTAAATGGGGCATTGAATTAAACTGTGCTAAGCACTTTTCTTGAACACTGCCCTGTTTAACAGTTACAGGGAATGATGATATTGCAAAAGCTGAAATGGCAAAATCTATAATTTCCCCTCGCCTTTATGGCAGTTGCAGCAGCCAAGGTTGGCATTGTGCTTTGTGTTTGTACAACTATGTCTACATTGTTAAAATTTTACAGATATCTTGAGTTGTAACAAAACAGGGGTGGTAAAGTAAAAAACAAAGGCTACAAAAAAATGAGTAAGAGGACTTAAATATAAAAGACACATTTACAAGTATTGGCCACCAGAGGCCACTGTCATTCTTCAATGAGAAATGATTATCACTTCTGCCAGCTACAGAGACTTACTGCAAACAAAAGGCATTGTCTTCCTCGTCTTACTGATGGTTTTAACTTCAGTAAGAAAGTCCCTATGCTTGTTACACTCTCCAGACACTGTTTTCAGGTTTTAAATTGCTTGCTCACTTTGATATGTTTCAAATTTTCATCATAGTAAATATGAAAAAAAAGAAACAAAAGAATCGTAGATAGCATGAAATTAAACACCAAGATTATGGAAGTATCACACAGTTTATTGAGTTTAAAACTTGCCCAAAGGATTCAAGATGTCAGGACCCTCTATGGCTGTAAACTTGTTTAAATGCTATTGATTTTAACTTCTCCCAGTAGCTCCGAGGCCAGCAGTTACCACAGATAGCCTTTGACCAATAAGCTCTAACTTCAAAGCAATATTTTATCGTCACACAGTTTTTCTATTATGACAATTTTTTAGAAGTGTCCAATCTAAACAGAAAATCAGCAAGTGCTTGAGGGCTCTCTGACTGACTTTTTCAAGCCTTTATGAACACCATGTCCCTCCTGTTTTGATGTTAAGATTGTGATATGGGAAACCAAGAGGATGAAAGCTAATAAGAAAGGAAAAACAGCAGGAAGGATATGTCAAAAGATTGCATAGCAACTGTTATGTATGTAGTCTCATTGTTTCTCTCAAAATGTTTTATCATCTAAAATGCTGGAAATGAATTTAACTACATGAGATATGGGACTCACTCAACCACAGAAATGCTTGTTGCATTTCAATATGTCATATGCATTTTAAGCATATAGGATTTTTATGTTATTACTACAGCACCATCATGTGGTAGTACAAAAAAAGGGCAGGTGGCAGGAAACAAAAAGTATGCTGCTAAGCAACAGAGTACACCAATTCTCGCTGATTTTTTTAAAAAAAAATTTCTACAAACAAAGACTAGAATTTGAAAGATATTATAATTATATACATATTCTTACAAAGGTGACAAAAGATTTCAAGAGTTTAGTGCTTATTGAGTCAGTAACTATTTGGCCCAGTTGTAGTAGAAGTACTTAAATGACGCTCCCAATAATAGTTTTCTCTTCATTAACAAAGTGTATACACACATATTCTGTTAACTGTGTGAGAGGAACTAGGAAACATGCTAAATGTTTGCTGTACTTGAATGTGTGATGATTAAAGAATGAGTCCTAAATGAATTCTTAAAAAGGCATGAAGTTAGGAAAAGGGCAATGAAAGTACCTCAGCTAATTGGTGTTTTATCTGATTACTACTGGTCAAAATAGAGTCACTATAAATGGGTTACTATTCAAAAGATAAAGTTAAGAAAAATACATAAAACTTTGAAAAAGTGGAGTACTTTTGAAGTTGTATAAAGCTATGATGAAAACAATGTCAATACACATTCATAATTTACAAATGATAACCATATTTAATATAAAAGGTAATTTAATACAGTGTGCAAGGTGGCTTCTCTAACATTATAATAAGAATATAATACACACATAATACATATAAAATATGTTAATTATACACAATAGCATACCTAAAATGTAATAAAAATATATAAAATTTGGCAAGTACCCTTATAAATACAGAAATATATATACACACCCATCTACACAATGAGCAGTATTATGCCGTATAGTATCTAATAAAAAGGGCCGTAAAAATGTCATTGTATAGTAAGCCATATAGACTATATATCATAGTACAACACAGACAACATATTATAGTATGATTTTTTTACATACTTTTGGATCATATTTGGACCAACATTCTATACTATGACATTCTTTGTCATATTTGGACTACCTACTGTTCTTTGACTTATTTTTCATAATTTGGACGATACACTACACAAAGACTTTTTTGTCATGTTTTGGACGACATACTATAACTTTTTTTTTCACAACTTAACATAATTTCCTTGACATGACACTACACTACAGCTTTTTTTGTCATATTTTGGACAGCATAGTGTAGCATGACATTTTTGCATATTTTGGATGACATACTACAGTATGACATTATTTCATACCTTGGATGATATTGACTTTTTTGGCTATTTTAGACAACATACTATAAAATGACCTTTTTGGCATATACAGTGGGTACGGAAAGTATTCAGACCCCCTTAAATTTTTCACTTTTTGTTATATTGCAGCCATTTGCTAAAATCATTTAAGTTCATTTTTTTCCTCATTAATGTACACACAGCACCCCATATTGACAGAAAAACACAGAATTGTTGCCTCCTTGCAAATCCTCTCCAGTTCTGTCAGGTTGGATGGTGAACGTTGGTGGACAGCCATTTTTCAGATCCCTGTACTTGGCCGCATTCATCTTTCCTTCGATTGCAACCAGTCGTCCTGTCCCTGCAGCTGAAAAACACCCCCACAGCATGATGCTGCCACCACCATGCTTCACTGTTGGGACTGTGTTGGACAGGTGATGAGCAGTGCCTGGTGTTCTCCACACATACCGCTTAGAATTACGGCCAAAAAGTTCTATCTTGGTCTCATCAGACCAGAGAATCTTTTTTCTCACTATCTTGGAGTCCTTCAGGTGTTTTTTAGCAAACTCCATGCGGGCTTTTGTGTGTCTTGCACTGAGGAGAGGCTTCTGTCGGGCCACCCAAACGTCTTCCATTTAAGGATTATGGAGGCCACTGTGCTCTTAGGAACCTTAAATGCAGCAGAAATTTTTTTGTGACCTTGGCCAGATCTGTGCCTTGCCACAATTCTGTCTTCTCATTTGCTCTGACATGCACTGTGAGCTGTAAGGTCTTATATAGACAGGTGTGTGGCTTTCCTAATCAAGTCCAATCAGTATAATAAAACACAGCTGGACTCCAGTGAAGGTGTAGAACAGGCATGTCAAACCGGTCCACAGGGGGGCCGGTGTGGCTGCAGGTTTTGTTTCCAACCAAGTAGCAGCACACCAGACTTGACTCATTTAATCAACTGATCTCTGTCTTCAGACAGTTGATTGGTCAAACTGTGTGCTCTTGGTTGGTTGGCACAAAAACCTGCAGCCACACCGGCCCCCCTGTGGACCAGTTTGACATGCCTGGTGTAGAACCATCTCAAGGATGATCAGAGGAAATGTTCAGCACCTGAGTTAAATATATGAGTGTCACAGCAAAGGGTCTGGATACTTATGACCATGTGATATTTCAGTGTTTCTTTTTTAATAAATCTGCAAAAATGTCAACAATTCTGTGTTTTTCTGTCAATATGGAGTGCTGTGTGTACATTAATGAGGAAAAGAAATGAACTTGTGTGGGGGTGTTTTTCAGCTGCAGGGACAGGACGACTGGTTGCAATCGAAGGAAAGATGAATGTGGCCAAGTACAGGGATATCCTGGACGAAAACCTTCTCCAGAGTGCTCAGGACCTCAGACTGGGCCGAAGGTTCACCTTCCAACAGGACAATGACCCTAAGCACACAGCTAAAATAACAAAGGATTGGCTTCACAACAACTCCGTGACTGTTCTTGAATGACTCAGCCAGAGCCCTGACTTAAACCCAATTGAGCATCTCTGGAGAAACCTGAAAATGGCTGTCCACCAACGTTCACCATCCAACCTGACAGAACTGGAGAGGATCTGCAAGGAGGCAACAACTCTGTGTTTTTCTGTCAATATGGAGTGCTGTGTGTACATTAATGAGGAAAAAATGAACTTAAATGATTTTAGCAAATGGCTGCAATATAACAAAGAGTGAAAAATTTAAGGGGGTCTGAATACTTTCCATACCCACTGTAGTGGACGACATACTACACTGACAAGACGGAACTGGAATTGAACCCAAATGCACGACACCAGGTATCAAAAGTCAAAAAACACTTTATTTATAAAGGCAGCAGTAAAGTCTTTACAAAGGCAGAAACAAAAAAATCAAAATCACTCTGAAGTGGAAAAGTAACAACAAAAATCTCTCAGAAGAGGAAACAAAGTATCAACAAAAAATCACTCAAATGAGGTGCATGATAAAACTAGAGTTCAGCAAAGTATCAAATGAAAATAGGTTTTCAAACCTGAACAATGCAAAAAGGTGAGGAAGACCAAAAACTTGACTTGGGCATAAATAAGGCACTGGTTGACTGGCAGACAAGACAAAACTAACTGGCACAGGACAAAGGGAGACGCAGACTATATAGACACAAGGTAAGGGGAAACAGGTGGAGACAATCAGGGCGGGGCGACAATTACACTGGCTGGAAAACACACAAAGGGAGGAAGTAGGTGACCTGAAACGAGAGGAGAGTTAGGATTTCAAAATAAAACAGGAAATCACAAGACAACATAGGCACAAGACAAAAAACAACTTAACATAATTTCCTTGACATGACACTACACTACGACTTTTTTGTCATATTTTGGACAGCATAGTGTAGCATGACATTTTTGGCATATTTTGGATGACATACTACAGTATGACATTATTTCATACCTTGGATGATATTGACTTTTTTTGCTATTTTGGACGACATAATATAGTATGACTTTTTTATGCTATTTTGGAAGACATACTATACTATGACTCTTTTCATGCTACGTTTGACAACATACTGTCATATGACTTTTTTATGTTACTTTGGACGACACATAATGGTATGATGTTTTTACGATAATGATAAAAAATATTAATATTGTGATTATTTAGATATAACATGTATGCGGACACAGCTCTCACTTTGGTTATACAGGGACAGAATGGCTCGCAGAAGCGACCCCTGCACCCTGCATTCCCACAGTATCCCCCACAGGACTCCTGGAGGAATGCGGTCATAAGCCTTCTCCAAATCCACAAAGTACATGAAGACGACCAGGACGGAACCCGCACTGTTCATCCTGAATCTGAAGTTTGACAATCTATCAGAACCTCCTTTCTAGCACCCTAGAGTAGACCTTCCCTGGGAAGCTGAGTAGTGTGATACCACAATAATTAGGGCACACCCTCTGGTCCCCTTTTTTGAAAATGGGAACCACCCCTGTTGTGCCACTCCACAGGAACCATACCCGAACCCCATGCAACATTGAACAGGATTGATTTGGCTCTGGTTTGGAAATGGGACTTGCTAGGATACTTGGTGCTCAACATTGCAATCTTTATCTTTAAATAAAACCTTAAATAGGTCTTGAATTTGGCTTGCTTTGATATAGGAGTATATGAGGTAAAAATGTCCAGTTTTACTTTAACATAATTACAATTTACCTCCTAGTGGCTCAACCTGCCCTCCACCTAGACCCAACGACGACAAATTGACCAACAGATCAATAACCCAACCCACTGATATTCAGCTGCACAAGAGATAAAAAGAACATGACTGAAAATATCATAGTTTGTCAAAAAATGACAAAATATGGCATGTCCAAATAAATGCCGAAAACCATATACTATTGCAAGTTGAGACACGTCATAGCGTGGCATGTCAAAAATTAAAAAAAAAAACAAAAAACCTCCATAAACATCATAATATAGCTTGTCAAAAAAATAACCAAACATGCAATACTGTAGTATGGTGAAAAAAGGAAAAATATGACATGTCCCAAAAGCAGCTGAAAACACCTAAAAACAAAATACAATAGCATGCAGAGACATGCCATAGCATAGAATTTTGCAAAAACGACCAAAAACAACAACAAAAAATGCATGTCGAAAACATGACCCAAAAGGCAAGGCCATAGTATGACTTAAAATGTCAAATATGACATGTCCCAAAAACAGCTAAAAACACCTCAACACGACATAGAATAGCGTACCGAGACATGCCATAGCATAGAATGTTGCAGAAACAGCCAAAAACAACAAAATAATGTACGTTGAGAAATGACCAAAAAGGCAAGGCAATAGTATGGCTTAAGATGTCAAAATATGACATGTCCCAAAAACAGCTGATAGCACCTCAAAAATGCATAAAATAGCATGCCGAAACACGCCATAGAATAGAATGTTGCAAAAATGGTAAAAAAAAATCCATAATAACACATGTCGAAAAAATGACCCAAAAGGTAAGGCAAAAAATGTCAAAATATGACATGTCCAAAAAAAGCTGAAAACAGCATGAAAACTGCGCCCAGACATGCCATAGCATAGAATTTAGAAAAAAAACACCCCAAAACAGCAAAAACTATTGTGCAGAGACACACCATAGCAAAGAATGTTGCAAAAACAGCCAAAATTACCATAATAATGCATGTCGAAAAAATGACCGAAAAGGCAAGGCTATAGTATGTCTAAAGATGTGAAAACATGAAATGTCCCAAAAACAGCTGAAAACACCTCAAAAAATGCATAAAATAGCGTGCCGAAACACGCCATAGTATAGAATGTTGAAAAACGGCCAAAAACAACATGATAAGGCATGTCGAAAACATGACCAAAAAGCCAAGGCTATAGTAAGGCTAAAAATGTCAAAATATGACACCTCTGAAAAAACAGCTAAAAACACCTCAACATAACATAGAATAGCATACCGAGACATGCCATAGCATAGAATGTTCCAAAAATGGTAGAAAATACCATTATAATGTACACTGAGAAAATGACCCAAAAGGTAAGGCTATAGTATGGCTAAAGATGTCAAAATATGACCTGTCGCAAAAGCAGCTGAAATCACCTCAAAACTGCATAAAATAGTGTTCCGAAACACGTCATAGCATAGAATGTTGCAAAAATGGTCAAAATTACCATAATAATGCATGTCGAAAAAGGACCCAAAAGGCAAGGCTATAGTCGGATTAAAAAATGTCAAAATATGACATGCTCCAAAAACAGATGAAAACACCTAAAACAAAAGAAAATAGTATGCAGAGACATGCCATAGCATAGAATTTTGAAAAAACGGCCAAAAACAACAAAAACAAATGCATGTCGAAAAAATGACCCAAAAGGCAAGACTATAGTATGGCTAAAAATGTCAAAATATGACACCTCTGAAAAAACAGCTAAAAACACCCCAAAACAGCAAAAACTATTGTGCAGAGACACACCATAGCAAAGAATGTTGCAAAAACGGCCAAAATTACCATAATAACGCATGTCGAACAAATGACCGAAAAGGCAAGGCTATAGTATGGTTAAAAATGTCAAAATATGACATGTCCCAAAAACAGCTAAAAACACCTCAAAAATGCATAAAATCGCGTGCCGAAACACGCCATAGCATAGAATGTTCCAAAAATGGTAGAAAATGCCATTATAATGTACGCTGAGAAAATGACCCAAAAGGCAAGGTTATAGTCGGATTAAAAAATGTCAAAATATGACATGTCCCAAAAACAGCTAAAAACACCTCAAAACAACATAAAATAGTGTGCCTGGACATGCCATAGCATAGAATGTTGAAAAACGGCCAAAAACAACATGATAATGCATGTCGAAAACATGACCGAAAAGGCAAGGCTATAGAATGGCTACGGATTTCAAAATATGACATGTCCCTAAAATAGCTGAAAACACCTATAAAACACACAAAATAGCGTGCCGAAACACACCATAGCATAGAATGTTGCAAAAATGGTCAAAATGGAAAAAAATAATGCATTAATGCATAATGACCGAAAAGGCGAGGCTATAGTATGGTTTAAAATGTCAAAAAATCACACCTCCTAAGAACAGCTAAAAACATCTCAAAACAACATAAAATAGCATGCAGAGACATGCCATAGCCTAGAAAAGAGAAAAATACCATAATAATGCATGTCGAAAAAATGAAAGAAAAGGCAAGTATGGCTAAAGATGTCAATATATGACATGTCCCTGAAACAGCTGAAAACACCTCAAAAACACATAAAATAGTGTGCCCAAACATGCCATAGCATAGATTGTTGCACAAATGGTATAAAATAATAATAATGCAGGTCGAGAAAATGACCCAAAAGGCAAGGCTACAGCATGGCTCAAAATGTCAAAATATGATATGTCCCAAAACAGCTAAAAGCTACTCAAAACAACATTAAATAGAGAGCTGAGACATGCCATTGCACAGAATATTGCAAAAACAGCCAAAAGTAACACAATAATGCATAAAATAACAAAAAGGCAAGGATATAGTATGGCTAAAGATGTCAAAATATGACATGTCCCCAATTTAGCTGAAAACAGCATTAAATAGCATGCCGAAACACGCTATAGCATAGAGTGTTGCGAGACTGGTCAGAAATTCCATAATAATGCATGGCGAAAACATGACCAAAAAGGCAAAGCTATAGTATGGCTAAAGTTGTCAAAATATGGCATGTCCCAAAAACAGCTGAAAACACCTCAAAACAGCACAAATTAGCGTACCAAGACACACCATAGAATAGTATGTTGCAAAAAAAAGCCAAAAACATCATAATAATACATGTCGAAAAAATGACCCAAAAGGCTAAAGGCTAGAAATGGCTAAAAAGGCTAAAAATGTCAAAATATGACACCTCCGATAAACAGCTAAAAACACCTAAATAACATAAATAGCATGCCAAGGCATGCCATAGCATAGAATGTTGCAAAAGCAGTCGAAAACACCACAAAAATTCATGTCAAATGACCGAAAAGGCAAGGCTATAGTATGGCTAAAATTATCAACATACGACATGTCCCCAAAACAGCTAAACACACTTCAAAAATGCATTACATAGCATGCCGAGAAACGCCATAGCATAGAATGCTACAAAAACGGCCCAAAACACAGTAATTTTGCATGTGGAGAAATGATCAAAAAGGCAAGGCTTTAGTATGGCTAAAAATGTCAAAATATAACATTTTTGACAACCACTGGTCGTTTTGTTCCTTGAATCTGTGTGGCTTTCTTTTATGTGTGTACTCTCTGAGCCTTGTTGTGTGTGTGTGTGTGGCCGTAACATATGACATGTCCCAAAAACAGCTGAAAACACCTCAAAACAGCATAAAATAGCGTGCCGAGACACGCCATATCGATGTATGTTGCAAAAACAGCCATAAACAACATGATAATGCATGTCGAAAACATGACCCACAAGGCAAGGCTATAGTGTGGTTAAAATATTCAAAATAGAACATGTCCCAAAAAACAGCTGAAAACACCTCAAAACAGCCAAAAACACCATACTAACGCATTTCAAAAAATGACCAAAAAGTCAAGGCTATAGTATGGCAAAAAATGTCAAATCATAATATGTCCTCAAAACAGCTGAAGAAAGCATAAAATAGCGTGCCCAGACACGCCATAGCATAGTATGTTTTAAAAAACTGGCAAAATCACCATGATATAGCATGCTGAAAAAATAACCGAAAAGGCAAGGCTACCGTATAGCTAAAAATGTCAAAATATGACATGTCCAAAAAACAGCTGTAAACAGCATAAAATAGCATGCCAAGACACACCATAGCATAGAATGTTGCAAAAATGGCCCAAAACACCATAAATTATGATGTCCAAAAAATGACAGAAAATGCAATGCCATAGTATAGAAAAATATCATCAAATGACATGACCGAAAAACAGCTGAAAACCGCCTAAAATAGCGTACAGAGACACACCATAGCATAGGATGTTGCAAAAAACAGCAAAAAACATCAGAATTCAGCATGCTGAAAAACGGTCCCAAAATGTCATAATACAGTATGTCGGAAAAATGTCAAAATATGATGTGTCCAAAAACCAGCTGGAAACCACATAAAATAGCGTGCTGACACGTCATAACATAGAATGTTGCAAAGTGGCCAAAAACACCATGAAAAAATGACTGAAAATGCCATACAGCGAAAAATATCAAAATATGTCATGAACAACAAACTGCTGCAAACCACATGGTACAGAATATCGTTTTTGCATGAACATGGACCCCATACTATTGTATGAGTGTTGGGAGATCAGCCAGGTATGGAAACAAGCACACAGATCATAACCCAGCAGCTCATTCCCCATGAGGGAGATGAACCCCTTCATAAAGATGCAAGGCCGCACCCTGGCTCATTAGCATGTTTGACATGTTCATGAATCAGCAGCAGCAGCCGTTTTAGCAACCATTAACAGGAAACCACATGCAGAGGATTGGAAATTCCCTAGCACGAGGAGGAAGTTTCTACTCGAACACGCCACCCCAAGCAGGAGGAGGAGGTTTCTACTTGAACATGCCAACCCAGGCCTAGCCATTGAGGAGAGGAGAGTGCAGAGAGTGGAGGGATGACGTAACGGATCTCCAGATAGAAGAGGAACAACAAATCACTGTGTGCTTTTTGCCTTCTCTTGCCTAGACATTGTGTTAGACAGTATATGTAGCTCCTGTAAAAGGGAGTGAGGTAACTGTTGTCTTTGCTTAATGCTTTGACATTTTTATCCTTGAATAAAGCCTGCTTCGAGCAGTTTTGAACTTTTTTACCATCCTTTGGTGTTTGCTTTTCATTCTTCTAAAATATTGATTAGTGGCTTAAGGATAAAACAAGACAGAAAGGAAACAGGTTTCTGGACAAAGTGAACTTTCTGTTCGCTGCCTGGTTTTGACCAAAAGTAAATAAACTCACAAATATAAAAGGGAGGGTAGTACCAGAGGCAGTACCAGAGGTAGTACCAGAGGTAGTACCAGAGGTGCCCTGGACCCCCCAGAGGGAACGGACCGAGTGGTAGAGGGTTTTTCTCCTGGTCTGGTCAACTGAAAAGTAAACACTGTTGAGTATGCATCACTCAAAAAAGAAAAGACACCTTAGCTCTCTAATAAGCCACACTCTCGCAGGACTGAAGTGGCGTTTGGTTATTTAGTATCTGAGTAAAGGGGAGACACAGACTCTTAAAGAAGAGACCTGCGGCTCCACCACAATGTTGTATTTTTCATGATTTTGGACGCAATGCTATTGTATGTTGGTTTTTGATGATTTTGGATGCCGTGCTATTGTATGTCTTTTTTCCATGATTGTGGACACCATGCTATACTCTGACTTCTTTTTTGGCATATATTTAAATAATGACTTTACTATGACTTTTTTGGCATGTTTTGGATGACATACTATGCTATGAAATAAAAATGACCCAATTCCAAATCAGTACATTGGCCCACAAAAAAAATCATGTCCTTTGACAGAAGACAATTTTCAAACAGACTGTGCTCAGGATAGAGCAGTGCATATTATTACGAGAGGTGTATCTCTGTACATCTTTTTGCTGTAATAGGACCTTTTTCCTCTAGATGGATGACTTAAATCAGAGACTTTATTCTGGTCCTCTGATACAAAAATCAATCAACTCAGAAATCACACAGTGAAAGTCTGCTGTAAAGTGTACAAATAATTAGTAATTTCATTTATTTCAGAAAATCTCAACAACAGTTCTTGTACTCCTGAACATTAGAAATGTAAAATATGGCAAAAACAGGTGTTTCATTAGTTGAATACTGAAAAATTGCTGTATTTTAGTTCCACTCTGTTTGATTGTTTGATTGAATCATACCATCATGCTGGCATTCAGGATGTGTTTTCACCCTTATAGATCAAATTAATCGCATACTTAAAAACCTTACACAGATACAGTACTTATAGATCAGAGGTAAGATGCATGGAGGGAAAGGATAACATATAATACAAAAATAATTGAAAACTTGAGAGGCATTGTGTGCAGATTGTATATGAAACTGAAAAAAGTGGATTTGGCAGGAAAGGTTAGCTCATAAATAAGGATGTACTATTAGTTTAAACTGCATATATGCCAGATTGATAGTTAATACTGTCATGATTTATTTTTACAATCAAATAATGATAATAATAATGCAAGGATAATTTAATGATCAGCGAATTATCAGGAATTGCACAAATGTGGAATGATCATCTCCCACAGAAAAAAAAAACATATATGCAGTTTGTTTCACCTCTCCAAAAAATATGTTGGGCTTTTTTTTGACCATCTGCTTCTACCATCCAGCAGGCTGTGGAATGCCTACATTCAGTTCAGAGGCTGTGATTGGTGGAGAGGCAACCCCACAGCCAAAAAGGGGCCACCGGTGGCCGATAAACCAGGAACCTCCTTGGGGAGCCACTCGAATAAATAAAGAGAGGGCCCTTTTCTCTTCAGTTGCTGGGAGGACTGTCTGAGAACCATTAAAAATGACTGTTATCATTCATTTTGTCATACATAAATATATACACATGTATTACACAGGCTGCATTTACACCTCATGGTTGTGCAGAAAGGAAGAAAGGTGGTTTGCCACTGCTTAGGCAATCAGAAAAACCTCATCTGTGCCAGAGAATTGAGGTTACATGTCTTTGGTCAACAAAGTGGGTGGTAAATAGTTGATAATAGGTGAGAGACTGGACTTCATATGACATAATGCCATAAATCTGAGCATTGAAGTGTAATAAACCATATGAGCACATATACTTTCTATATAGAGTCTGCCTTAAACAGTTTACCTGTGCTCTCCTCTTCATATCATGTAATCCACAACAGCCAGATGATGATAAAAGACAGCTGCTTGGCTTGAAACAAAAATAGATGGATTCGTTACATCAGACTTGGTGGTTTAAATCCATAAAGTGTTTTGTAGCTTCCTCAGTTTGCTACTGATCTCTGTCACCCCTCCAGGGCTCTGTTTGTCCAGTGAGTGGATCCCTGTCCTCCACTATTCTTAGGTATTCCTCTTTCCCACCAGCTGCCTCCACGTGAACCAACAGAAATGCTTTTTCTACAGTTTCCATCCTTGGCAGTCAAAACAAGTGTCCATTTAAGCCAAGGTCCAGCTGGTTCACTCCCCTTGCTGGCCCCAGGAACAGAGTGCCTGCAGCAGGTAATGAGTCTGGCCCAACATTGGAGTTGAGGGACCCTGGAAGAGAGTGCTAACTATGGCCCTGATGAATCGAATGTCTGTGGGCCACTCGTGAACACGAGGCACAACACGTCATTTTGTAGTAATCATACACGCAGAGGCGAGCCTGGACCACCACGTTGCAGTTAAAGTATTTGTCTCTGCAGTTCTCATCTGAAACAAAAAGAAGAGTTGAGCTTATATACGATCTGTATTTAAGAGCTGATTAAGAACACATGAAAATTGATCCTGGGTACAGTTTAGCAGGAGGATGGGAGAGTTACCAACATTAACAGCTCCCAAATGCTGCGTTCAATGCCTTACTCAAAGTGCAGTTTCCATTTTAAGCATTCAGAGATGGAACAGAAAGTTACTCATCTACTTCTAATACCAGCTGGACATTACTGTCATAATAATGACCCATGTGTTCCTGGATGCTAAAACCATTAGGAGAACTCAGTCATATTCCAGATACCATGTTAGAGGATGACTGACCTATAGTAGGTATGCAGGGCTCTGGGTTGCAGTCCTCCCTCTCTGCTGGTCTTAGCTGCTCGTCGCAGCCCTCGCTGGACAGCATGTCGTCAGACAGGCAGCGCACTTCCCGCACACGATAACCTCCCTCACATGTTTTTGAACACTGAAAAGGCAGGGGTAAGAGCCAGGTTAAAGAAACTCTACCCTACATTTGATCTACTACTGATCTACTAAATACACCTTACTGACAGATAAATGTGTTAGCTCATTTCCAACGAGTGTGAAAGTTTTTACTCTTTGCTAACATTTTCCTGAATGAACCGTTCCTGGTTTAACGCAAGAATCTGAAAATGTTCCTGCACGAGGCCCAGTGTTTCTTAAATATTTCAACTAGCTGTATATTTTATGGCAGGTACATTTTTTAAATTAATCTTCAGCCAAAAGGTTAATTTCAGACGCTGCTGAATGTCTGTAACATTCCATCATATCAGCTTAAAGGAGCACTTCACCCCAACCCAAAAAGACCATTTGTATTGGTATTAGTCACCCTGTTACATAGAATTCCTTTTTTTTTCATTTGCCTTATCAGTGAACAAATAATCAAACACCTAAGAAAATTATTGATGTACTGAAGTCATAGGGGTCTGTGTAACAACAGCAAAACTATATCAAATAATCGTTTACAAACTCTCATGCAACTCGTGTAGTACAGTCCATTTCTCATTTATCCATACTTATGCTCAGTACTCTCCAAACATATACCCAACTCTATGTTCCCTTCAAAGCCAAAGTTCCTTGACAAGAACTGTAATTTTACTTTGCTGAACACTGGAGCTGCTTGTCTATTTTAAAGGATTCGCTCAGATTTACCAAAGTTACACAATAACATCAAAAACGTAGCTGACTGAGGCAGCAGTACACCAACAGCTCTCGTGTTCAGCAAGAAAATTACTGTATACATCAATGGACTCTCGCATGGATAATTGGCCCCCAATGACTTCAGTTCGTAAAGAACTTTTCAAGATGGATCAGAGATGGATTGGAGTATTTTCATTCACCACAGGGGCATGAGAGAAAAACAAAGTGAGGAGATCAGACTCAAACACAGTATTATAAAGTTGGTTTTAGATATTTCACAAGAGATGTTCTTAATTTTCTTTGCTCTTCTCAGTGGTTTAAACTGGGCAGGGCTCAGTTGAAAAAAGGAAATGGTTATATGCTTTGTTGCACCAATCATAGTTTAGAAACATCTGAATCACAACCTGATGAGAGCTGGTGAGGTGTTTGGCCACCATCGATCAAATCTATTCAACCAACACAGTCCTGGTGATGCAGGTTAATAGTTCCGTATTATTTATTAGGTCTAAATGATGCTGACTTAATGAAAAATATTTAATGTTAAAGAAAAAATACTTTTTTTTATTTTTAGAGAGTTTAAATGAATAAAAAGGTTGTATTACCATTCACCAGAGTATGATGGCTATGAAAAGATTCACAGTATGAATCAGATTAACTGTGATTAACTCACCTTTGGTGTATCTAAGCTCAATTTATTCTAAAATATATCCAATTTGGATAAATTTGAGTGATTTCTTTGATGGGAATTACCCCGATTGTCAGCCTTGGCTGTAAATCAATTAATAAGAGTAGTAGGGAATAAATGTCTTGCCTTCGGGAATCAAAGTAGTAGAAGGAGAGAGGGAGTTCATATCTTACTCACAGCACTCCAGTCAGTGTGGTACCACTTTGCTCCACAGGTCTTAAGGTTGCAGCTCTGCTGACTGAGGGGTCGATCCAGAGAGGAACACTCATAGGGCGGCATGACGGAGAATCCTTCATCTGACCTTATCAGACACACTACTGACCTCTGCTGGCTGCCTGGACCACACTCTGCAGTGCACTGGGTCACATACAACAGCAAAGATCATATGGATTCAATTACATGCTGAAAAACCTGAGACAGGAAACATGTCAAGATCATTGTAATATCCTATTTATTGAGCTACTCCAGATAACTTCCCCTTGAGTCCAGGGTGTCCCTCTGTCATCATCATACCTGGCTCCAGGGGCCTGTGAACCACTCGATGCGATTCTCACAGAGGCCATTGTTGCAGACCTGAGAGTCTGCGGGACGTTCGTTGCCGCACCCCTCCAGAGGAAGGCTGCTGATTTGGTTGGTCAGGCAGAGGACTCCTCGGGTTCGTACACCCATCCCACATTCAGCTGAGCACTGTGAAGTAAACACTAGTTTTACAATCATGTTCTCAACTATGGCTCTGACTCTTGAACTCCTACTCATAAATCACTCTACTCAGTGAAGGTTAATCTTCTGTTGCTTCCTTTTGTCACCATCAGAATCTATATTAAAACATCAATATATCATCTGCATTTCCAAACAGCTGATGGATGCATAGAAACAGATGCATACAATAACTACCACTGTTGTTAAAATGAATAACAGTTAATCTGTCTCCCATTGACTCTAACACCTACCCTGTTGCCCCATTCAGTATAGAACCAGCTCTTGGCACAGGGTCCCATGTCACAGTTCTCTACATCGATGGGCCGCAGATTCATGTTGCACTCCTCGTCAGGAACAAAGTCGCCCACGTTGCTGACACAGCGGACCTCTCGTGACCTTTGACCCAGCCCACATGGCACTGAACACTGTGGAGACACAGAAGGCATGGTTTACACTGTACTGTGAAGGTAAGTACTGCAGGAAAGACTAGATTACTCTTCAGCTTTAGTGAGTGCAACAATGTACGTCTGTTTGTGGTTTTCAGGTGGGCTGCTCTTTTCCAGTGGACATTGTTTTGAAGGATTACTGTACACACTTTTTTATGTCCTGCAGAGTCTACACAGGCAATATAGTGTGCACTCCTACATACCCATGGACGTTGTATGAAGAAAGTATTTGTTTTAACTGAAAAAGTTAGTGTTCGGCGTGCCTTAGAAATTTACTTTGACTGTATTTGAGAAGACAGAAGAAAAGAAAATTACCTCAACTTGTCTTGTCAGATTCATTCAACTTAAAATGTTAAGGCAGCGGGGTCACTAATTTTATAAGTGAAAACAAATACTTTCTTTTAACAGTGTACTCAATGCCTGAATGCTCGCATTGTGAATATACTCAAATAACTTTAACCCTTTGAAACCTAGAGTGTCATCACTTTTCTTGTGCTGCTTTCAGATGCCTTTCACATGTATTTAAACCTTTGAGCTCCAAATTTGTGCAATTTCTCAAAAAAGGGGGAAAAAGGCAAAGAGCAACTTGGAAAGAAATGTCCTGCATATTTCTAAAAACAAATGTAGATTTAGAAAATTATTTCAATAAAAAGCTATGGAGAAGGTCCTGGAAACTTTATATTTATAATTATCACATTCACATATTTTGAATTATTTTACAGAATTATTATGGTTTTTAAGCAGTTTCTCAGGTCATTTACTTGTTTTATTCCTTTTATTTGATTTTTTACTCTTTCCCCTTTGTTTTGTTTTGTTTTTTGTTTGTTCAGGGATTTTGTTTTTGAAAGAAATCAGGCCAATTTGCCCAGGTTTTAAAGGGTTAAATGAGTAGGTTTGTATTTTGGGAGATATACTTATGAGCTGTGAGAGTGAACAGCAACAGTTAAGTTTTGTGCCAGACAGCTGAACAAAGAGCTGAAACTCACCATAGAGCTCTCTTAAACCAAGGTGAGCTGCAGATGATAATCAGGTGATAATCTTCAGTCGGTTCATCACTATAAGCGGCCACATTGTTCACCTTGTCATTTAATACATTGTTATTATAAAAATATAAGTCTTAGCCATGTTAATCTACACAAACACCAAAGTGTAAAAATGACAAGTTGTGGTTTTAAGGGGGTTATGTGCGAGAATATTTCCTGACTAAGCACAGTGGTTCCCTTGAGTTGTCATGGTGTAGGTTTTCAGGAAACCAGCTAAGACTCCCACAGTCCCCACGCAAGGCCAAGAAATAGTTCAACATGTAACCTCCCCCTTAAAACTACATCAGGTCAATTTTACACTTAGACTCTAAGTTGACCGTGTCCTGGCTCCAGCTACATAATTATTGTCAGATACAGTGTGAAATAAGCGTATTTTCCAAAATGTTGAAATACAAATTTGATACAAGTGTCAAAGTAAAACAAACTGAAGAAAAACAGTTTTAAAAACGGTTCTGATGTCAGGATTAAAATCTCAAACATGCTTGAAAAGAACTTGAACATGAAAGAACTTTCTGTTAAAGCTAATCTGTTTTTTTTTGTTTTGTTTTTAAAGCTGTATGTCATTAAACATGATGCCATAAGTCCACTGTAGAGACATGTCAGGTGAGTGGGATTCAAGATGCTGACCTTTGACCTTTTGGATATATAATGTCATCTCTTCATCATTTTATTCTATTAACATGTTTGTGAAATGGTGTCATAATTAGCATATTGATTCTTGAATTATGGCCAAAAACACCTTTGATCACTGAATTCTAATCAGTTCATTGAGTCCAAGTGGATGTTTGTGCCAAATTTGATGAAATTCTATTGAGGCAGTCCTGAGATATCATGTTCAGGAGAAGAGGACGTACATAAGGACAACAGTGCAAAAGTAAAATTGTAAAGAACACAACATATATTAAATATTGAATTAAATAATAAATATTTTGGTAGACAGTAATTGCAACATGAATAAACTGCAATGTAAACAGGATTTAGTAAATGAGGAAGTACAAAGAGAAATACTACATAAATATAGTGATATAATGAGGTATAAAACAGAGAGTAAAAGTAAAAAATGCACTGCCGTCACATATTGACTGACAGCTGCCACTCACAGCGGTCCACTCAGAGCGGATCTGCCACTCACTGCAGATCTTCAGCTGGCAGGTACTGGCGATTTCGGGCCGCTCCAAGTGTCGACAGCGGCTGGTGTGGACATTTAGGGTGCGGTTGGCGTAAATCTGGCGACACAGGACCTGCCGGTGTTGCATGCCCAGGCCGCAGGTCTTACTGCACTCTGACCACTCTCCAATGTCCCAGCTGCTCAGGTAAAAATCATACAAGAGCTTGGTGTTAGGAGGGTATTCTCAGTATTGTATGTCATGTACATTTATAGATACATACAAAGCAAATGTATTGTTCATACTGAGATTTGAAGACAAGGCTATAAAAGGATCCATCTGAAAAACTTTTTTTTTTTTTTTACAAAACCTCTAAGGACATGTTACACTGGCTCTGTAAGGTATTCTAACAGGTACACTATGACAGCAACTTCTTGGACTTAGCAGCAGCAACTTAGTCCTCTCAGCCAATCACAGACAATTTTAACCACTTTCAAAAATGTTTAGGTATCATTAAACAGCAGTAGTGTGTATTTTATGTATTGAGCTTGCTTTCTGAGTGGAGAGTCTTTGCAATTCAGCAGTGTGCACAAGTGTGAGAAAAGAAAAGTGTGGTCTCTCACAAGGCTGGGCAGGGCTGCGTGTTACAGGCCTCCTCCTGCGGAGTTGGTCTGCTGCTGCTGTCACACAAAGCATCTGATGCCTGAACATGGTTCAGCCGGGAGACACAGTGAAAGACGGAGTATCTGAATCCTAAAATGCATACAAAGCAGATATTTAATTATAGCTCTAAATTCTACATGTGAATTAGAAGAAAATATTCTTAAATGATAAATAAATGTGTACAATTAAAAACCTAAGATATAAATAGTTGGACTGACCTTTACCACAGGAGGCGCTACACTCTGTAGTACCAGCCAGTTTCCAGTTGTACTCTCTCTCGCGTCTGGGTGGCTGTACAACAGGAACTTGGTTGTCGGGGCGACGAGGAGGGTGCCACCCTCCACCTGCTGGATTGAGGTTTTCTTGGTGAGTGTTGCTGTGGTCGTATCCACCCTGTCCATTCACAGTGTTCCCTAAGACAAAGTCACAAGAGTTATGACACACTAAGAAAGAGCAATCAGGGAGGTGATTTTTCTGAATTAATTCGGAATTCTAGGTGTTTTTTAAAAAACGTTTTTAATTGATTTGCTCGAGTGAAACTGAGACGACGTGAGGACATCTACAGGCTGAAGTGCGAAAAGATTTTCTTTTCTTTTCCTATTACTTGCTAGAAAGGTTGAGAGGAATGCAGTTATTTCTCCTTGCTGAGAGAAATAGTATCATTAGGATTTCACTCTATTAAGAGAAATAAATTCACCATGGTTAATGGGTGGTTAAAGTAACATTAGATATACGAGGATGAATAAATGCTTGGTTAGATGGGTAGGTGGTTAAGTAGATGGGTATGTGAAGGGCTAATTTACCCCCTGGTCTGTGGTCTGGTTGCTGAGGGCCCGCTGGTTTCTCAGAGGGGATGATGTACTCATAATGGACACCGGGGTTTGGCTGCTGGAAGATCATCTGAGGTAAAGTAGATGAGACTCTTTAATAACCATGAAATAATACTCTTTACCTTCAAATATCAGAAGAGTTGTCCTCCTGAAGTAATATCTGCTCTGAAAAGTGATCATACAATGACAAACTTCATTTTCTCAGGTCAAACTTCAGCTTGTCAGTATGAATGAAAGAGGAGAGAGGCACCACTGAAAGTACCTGGAGGTCTGCGATGATTTATTACTTACATAAACGTCCAAGATCTCATTGGTGGGTCCTTCAGCGAGAAAAGACTCCCCAGCTGTGCTTCTGATTTCGTTGGGTCGGCGGTAGGTGAACATGGTCCCCCCTCCCTCATACTTCCCTGGTCGGTCAATAGCCCAGTTTCCATTAATGATAGATCGCCCCGATCGGCTTCGGAGAGCTGGACGAGACAGAGGGAAAAGCCACACAATCACCACTGACAGCCCTGAGCGCAAATGAAAAGGAAAATATTGCCACAACCACTTCCACATAATTATTGTTTAATGTAAAACCATTTAGGCATTATGTGAACTATAGTTAAAAAAAGCTGTAACACTGACTTTCTCCACCCAAAAAAGTAATTATAGCCAATGGAATAAATGCTCTCACGTGCACTTTTTAAGAAAAATCCTTGATAAACGTGACAATCTGTTTGTGCTGGCAAATCTTTCATGCAAATCCTGAAACAGGATCTCCCAAAATGTTTTCCACTGATTTCATGGATTAAGCACAAGAGGCCATTAGAAAAGCATTAGAGGTGTAACAGTAGACAGGCTTGTAAAAGAGTGTTTGGACAACTAAAAGCACATTGGAGATGCACGGTGTAGAACAGAGGCCTATTGAGGGAAAATCGGGGACATGGTGAGGTTACAGTGGGTGGCTCCTACTAGATTCCTGCCCTTGTCTCATATTCTTGTTTGCATTTTAAAACCCACATATACAGGTTGGGAAAATGCTGCTGGCTCGAATTTTGTACCGTGGTCATCGATTAAATAAACATTTTAAGGTGGTTCCTGTGAATTTTATCCACAAGGACTTTTCCCACTTTCTACACGTAATACTTCATCCCCCAAATGAACACTTGTATACCAATTAGTCACCTGTGTGATGTTGAATTTTTAAAGAAAACATTTTTTCTTGCATCTCCAGTGAACAAAGAATCCAAAAACTGAGACAATAGCAGTCATAGGGATTGAACAAACCTATATTAAAACATTTATTTACAAACTTTCATACAACTTATGCAGCAGAATTTAAGTCTCATTTATCCAGTCATATACTCAGTACTTCTCAAAGACAACCCTTTCCAGTGGAGAACTATTCTTAAAAATTAAACTTATTTATACTCTTAAAAGCAAGAGTCCATTGACAAAAACAGAAATTTGACCTCACTGAACACGGGAGCTGCTGTTCTGACTCGATCAGTTAGTTAGTTTGCATTGTTATGTGACTTAAGTGTGTTAAAGGGTTTGTTTGGATTCACCAAACAAATAACAAATAAATTCATCTTGGCCGCAGTAGATCAGCAGCTCACATGTTCAGTGAGGTAAAATGACTGTTTTTTGTTAATGGAGTCTAGCTCTGAAAAGAGTATGAATAAGTTTCGACTGGATAAATGAGACTTGGATTATCTGCATGAGTTGTGTGAGAGTTTGTAAACAGATGTTTTGGTGTCATTTTTGTCAAATGCAGACCCTTTTATTTTGATAAAACAAGGATTTTCTCAGGTTTTGGATTCATCATTCACTGTGGAGGCATGTAAGACAAATAATCATTTTTTTTAAGTTTTATTTAGAATTTTAACAGGGTGAGTAATTGACACACTCATTTGGGGGATGAAGTCCTTCTCTAAATTGTAAAAGTGAAAGGAACATAACTCTGTGTACTTGTATAAATTGTGTGCTCAAATTAAATAAAGCACAGCGCACCTGGCATCCAAGCAGTTTGGATTTGAAACATGGCCACTGAATCCATCCTTGGAATGTTTCTCCTCCTTTTTTTTTGAGTGGTGAAATTCCACACATTAATTAAAAAGGATGCCGATGCTTGAGGGGTAAGATCCTCTAATGAAAGCGTGTTTATGCATTTTCCTTGAGCGAAGTGGCCTTGGAGGGGCCATTCCCCGCTTCCTGCAAACCTCCTGCTGAGTTGGGGCATGGCTCTCATTAAACAATGTCTGACATTCCAACAGTCACTTCTGAAAATAACTCACTTCTAGCATGTCCCACTGTCGCACCTCTATAAAGACGGCAATTATCTGCGTAGTGTGTTTCACTCAGGGGCTCCAGTAAAAGGCTTATACCACAGTCGTAGGTGGTAGGCTGCAGCATGCTGGAGATATCCCGAAAAAGTGACACCGCCCCCTGTTTGATCTGCCTTTTAATCAGACAAGTGTAATTAATTTTACAAGCTGCTGCCACTGCCTGCTGCTGCTTTCACAGCTGGAACTAATAGAATTCTCAAAATGTCAATTTCTCACATATATTTATTATCTGAGTATTTCTACCATGGCCTTCCGTTGACTGTTTATTCAATGGCGCCATAATGATGATCATAAACATAATACTTCATGTGGTGGGTGGATGATTTCCATTCCTTTTACATGTGTTTTAAGGTGGAATTAGGACAGAGCTCTGCAACTGATAAAACTGTAAATCTGAATGGGCAACTGGAACTCTATTTGCAGAGAGGCAGCTGCGACAGAGCACAAGCACTGCAGAAAACACTGCAAGGCCTCATATTTAAAGTAGCATTACAGCCTTGCGGTCATATGCCTCTGCGACTCAGTCAAATTACAGTTATACTTTACATCCATTTCTGTGAAAACATTAATTCTTCACACATTTCTTTCCTCTGGTAGCACAGATGATCTGTACAATCAGTGCATTTTCAAGGTGGGCACCTAAAGTAAGTTTCACCTATTCAGTATCTGACCAAATGTCTCCCTTTCTGTTCTTTAGCTACGACACTGAGTGATGACCAGAAAAGTGTTTCTGCAGAACATAATGATGTCACAGTGAATTTGACCTTTGACCTTTTGGATATAAATTTTCAGAACTTCATCATCATATCCTCTAAGACATTTTATTCATGAAATGTTGTCATAATTAGGATATGAGTTCTTGGGTGATGGCCGAGTGACCTTGACCTTTGCTCACCAGATTCTAATTGGTTCATCCTTGCGTTCAAGTGGATGTCATGCCAAGTTTGAAAAAACTCCCTTCAGCGTTTCTTGAGATAACATGTTCACAAGAGTGATAGAAAGGTCACAGTAACCTTGACCTCTGAAGACTAAAATCTAATCAGTTCTTTGTTGAGTATATGTAGATGTTTCTGCCAAATTTGAAGAATTTCCATAAGGCTTTCTTGAAATGTCGTGTTAACAATAATGTTATGAATGGACGGCCTTCCTGAAAAAACATAATACCTCTGGCCACAGCTGTTGCTGGTATAAAAATATTTTATGATTTATCAGTTCAGAGCAGAAAACAGAAGTCGGATATAAGTCAATACTAACACTTCAATGATTACGACTCTCCTTCCATTCTGATGCACAACTTACTGCTCAGACCATTTCACATCAGAGGCCTAAAAACATTGTTTTCAGACAAAATATTACATGCCAAAACAGTATTGTTATAGGCTGATTTTAACTCCCTGAAATGCTGCTAAGAATCTATCTCTGTTGGTTTTCTGCCCAAATGAATTTCACTCAATCAAATCACGTATAATTGGTCATTATTATATTATCATTATTATTATTATTATTATTATGTTGGCACAGTCAAGAGTGGGGGGTGATTGCTAGTCTTAAGGTGGGCGCTGGGGTGGAGGTGGGGCTTTTGAAATACTACATGAATGGAGCTGACATAGCATTTCAGGTGAGTGATGTGGAAGAGTAAGTTAAGCAATGACATCTCAAATCTATCAAAATGAGTAACAGTTGTGTTAGATACATGTTGCAGTATCAATGTTACAAGTGTTTTTTTTCCTACCTAGGTAGTTTCTGCTCTTCACCATTTCTGTGACATTGATCTTGGTGGCTCCCTCTGGGATCTCTACTATCTTGTGGTAGCCAATCTTGGATAAACTGTGTTTAAACACTCCAGAGACAAGCCTGCAGGTTGTGTTGTCGCCTCCACACACGCCACACTTGTCCATCACCTTTCCTGATCCGAGATAATCATCACAGCCTAGACTCTGTGAGACAAAGAGGAAAAGCAGTTTAAATGAAGAAATGTTGAGTGACGAGCATTATTGAGTGGAACAGCTGATGCATTAAAGTGTTTCATTAAACAGCTGTTTAAAAGGGAACAATGCCCATTTCCAAAATTCATACATGTTATTCCTATGGTCTAAGACAGTCCAAAATTATCAGTAAACATTAACAACTCTCTCCCAAATCCAAAAACTAGAGTGCTAAAACTCAAATTTGTGATGTCATAGAGTATTGGGTCTGGAGCTGCTCCATAGACATTGAATTGGGAAAGATGTTCTAGATGAATGAAGTGAAGAATGACCCCCATTCATCGTCTATGGGGCAGCTCCAGACTTTACCTGATGACATCACAAGTTTGAGACTTACTTCTGTGGTTTCTAGCTTTTTCAGCTAGGTGGTGTTGCCCTTAACGGGATGTGGTCACATACATGAGATATTCTTGGTCAAATAAAAAGAGCTAATTAGGGATAAAAGATTACATTTACAAAGCTGCACCTGCAAAATGAACACCATAAACTCACACCAATAACAGACAAACTTATTAGGGATCTTGTTACTTCCCAGAAGGCATCATTTTGGCGTGACTGTCTTTGAACTGATTCCAGAATTCTCTTCCTAAATCTCTGTGGTGTGAGTTCACTATGCCACATTGGTGGTAGCAAGAAAAAAAAAAAAGGAAACCTGGGCATAGTAAAAATAGACTGCTTAACATCAGCAGTCCATAAATTCGCTCAAACCAGCAGTAAAAGCAACTATGCTGTGCAAACAGGTGGTGGAGCAGCCAAAACTGGCCCCTGTAAGCTACCATATACTTAAAAACACTCGGCTGGGGCTACGGCAAGTCCCAAACAGACCATAGTTGCCAGTACGGAAACCAACGGAGTGGCCATTGTAGCGTAATCACACAAAGACTTTCTGGGATTGGACAGCACCCAATTCCGGGGGCCTTCGAGTCATTTTGCATCTCTCGTATGGCTTCCATGTGTATTCCCTGATTGAAGCTGACATATTCTTCTTGCTCTGTTTTGTCATGCAACATATTTTCCTCAGAGCTTTCAATGTTTTAAAACATTTTAAATATGGCATTTTCTCAGCAAGAAGACCATCGCAGAGCTGCTGAGCTATACATCCAGTGACGATGAGGTAACTTAAGATGAATGACATGAACAAATTTACAGGAAATATAAAATAAGTCATAAAAATTGCGGTCATCTCCTTGCGGGTTTAGCTGCACAAGAGCAGTCGTATTACAAGTCTGCAGAAGGAAGGACAGAGAGCAAGGAGAGGGTAAAGAGGCAGAAAAAGTTAACGTAAAAGGATGGAGTAAAGAGATGGATCGGGGTAAAGAGAGGTAGAACAGGAGGGATGGAGGTGGACTGTGGCAGTTGAGGTGAACTCAAGTTGAGAGTCTGGCACTCTCCCACCCGTAGCAGCTTACTGTGTCCTGGGCCAAAACACCACCTGGGCCAAAACAAACATGAAGTGCCTCCTTCCACACAGGAAATAAGTGATGAGAGAAAAGAACAGCAAACTAAGAGAGAGAGCTCACAGGGAGGAAAAAAATGAAATAAAACTGCCAAGCGCCTCTGTGGTCAGTGTGGAATGATGTTGCAGTGCAGCATGGGGCTGAATAAAGCCGGGATAAAAATCACTAAACATAACATGTTAACATCCAGAGAAAAAGTGCTGCGTTTTCATAATCTCACTTTACAGATCAGTGAATATAAAGCAACTAAGAATACTACAGAACAGCAATAAAAGAGTGCATTATGCACGGTAAAACACATTTTGGGACATTTTGACAAGCTACAATAAGTCCATCGTGGAAAAACAAATAAAAATGCAGACAAGGAGGACTGTTAGTGACATGACTACCAATGAATATCTCCTCCGCGTCTCGATTTTCACCATAAATCCCTTCAAACTACAACAACACAATTATAGCAGCTAGGCAGCCTTTGCCTGAGAAAGGGAAAAATGTTCCTCTCATAAAAAAAGACGCTGACATGGTGAGAGGTTATCTGTGGCCATTTGGATGAGAACATGTCTGAATTAAAACATAGTAACGTAGGAGTGGAGGATAAGCAGTGAATTTTATTGACCCCAAATCTTATTTGTCAATGTAATATCATACACATACATATCATACACAGAGTTTACGTTTTTTAAGAGAAGAGCCGACAACACGTGAGAGAGTAAACAGACTATTTGATATTTAGTGATTTGGATAGTTGCACCATGAAAATCAATAAACTGTCAAGACAAACTGTGCACACAACACTAACATCCTAATCTGTCCCTAAATAATCCCACAAATTGTAACATCTGCCCTGCAGGCTGCCTATGATAAATGTAACCTTGACAGTGAACCCATCAAAATGAGGTGTCGGTGGTTGTCAGGACAAATGAACGCAGTCACGGCTCGGCACAAAGCCTCGCCAACTCTTCCTAGAAGAACTGAAACAGAATTCTCGTTGCGGTTGATGAACGAGGAGGCAGCTTTAGAGGCTCGGTCTAGTTTCTTCACTCACGGACCACATTAATGCTTCTCTCACCTTCTCTCTGTGGGTGGCTTGTGCCATCTGCTGCTGAGGGAAATTGCCATGTTTTTCAGTGGAATTATTAAAGGATTTTTAAACGTCGCTTAAGCCCACCTTCATCTGGAAATGGTTACATGTGTCAGGTTGGGAGAGTTGACTCCCAGTCAACTCACAACTCTGAAAACAACATGTTAAAGTAAATCCTGATGGTATTGTCCCACAAGATGCAGCTGGGTTAAACTCATCACACTGCAGAGTTTTTATAACAAAGTGAGCTCACACACAGCCAAGGGCACATGTCAACAGAGATTTCTTCTTCTCCCAGAAAACAAAAAACACCATTTTTCACAATTGGAAACACACGCCTTGAGAGGTGAGTTTTAGTCTCTTTCTAACTGAACTAAAAGTTAACCCTCACGGGCCTATACGTCAGTTATAGCAGCATCTCCACTCACTTTGCAGCTTTAATGTTTGAATACTGGACATAAACTAGGGCAGGGACTCTAAACTGTGGGCTTACAGTGGTCAGCAGTATGGATATTAGCCAAAAAGTGAACTGTGAGCTGTAGGATAAATATTAACACATGCTTTAAGTGTGCTGAGTCCTGAAATTAATAAAACGAGATTTCAACTAATTTATGGGGTCATGTGAATTTGGGGACCTTTAAAATAGAAGGATGAGGCTTTCACTTATGTTTCATTTAACCTCTTAAACTCAAGGCTCTCTTTCACTTCCTGTATTTTAAGGCTTATGGCTTAGCTACTACATGTCTCTGGGAATTTTCAGGCCAGGTTAGGCTACTCATGATAAAATAAAGATAGTATTTTAAAACATATCAAATAGTTTTAAGCCACTTAGGAAACAAACTATAAACACAATATCAACACCTGCAAACAGTTGCCTATTCTCATATTCAGTAGATACTGAGCAACATCAGGATTCATTTGGAGTACGGAATATAAATGCAATGCTTGCTCTTCTTTTAGCTCTGTTTTTGTCTCCATCTACTCCTGAGGGGAATACATGGGTGCTTCACATACATCTTAACCCAAGCAACACAGAAGATCTATGACATTGCATAATGGGTTCAAGGTGTTCCTAAGATATAATTTTCATGAGAATGGGATGGACAGATGGTTGGATAGACAGATAGACAAACAGAGACAACCAGAAAACATAATGTCTTTGGCCATTACTGTCATCGGCATCAAGGCCTAAAAATATTGATTGGTGCAGCTTTTAAGGGGGTAAACTGACAAGCACAATAAATGTGTTGCGTTTAAGCATTTAAAAAAATCTTTATTTATTTATTTCTAGCAATTAGTTTCTTGTATAGGCCACAGTATTGAGTTCCACAGGCCCATTAATCTGTCTGTTAGATCATAATTGTAAAAATGATTCAAAATTTGCTGTTTCACTTGCATGAGTGCAGAGGAGTGTCTTTTCCGAAATCAGGATTTAGAGGCAGAGAATAACTGTTTCAACCACTATCAGAGAGTTGGGGCAAATATCAGACATTTGTATCATTCCTCAACACTAAACATGCACAAAGTCAAGAAATACGCTGGAACAGTCACTAAATCTCTTCCTGACAGCTCTGGCATAATGTTACAGTTGCCTTGCAATACTAGTGCTTTTATCCATGTAGGAGGCCTGGTTTGTGGCTCTAAACTAGGAGTGCAAATCTGAATAAAGCACTAATGCTTAGAATGATATCATGTTTAAATTAACAGCAGTGGTAGACACAACATGCAGGCTTCTGACTCCTCTCTGCCATGGTAAATTAAGTTTGAGATGTGGAGGATAACAGGCTTGGTGCTGGAATGTCAAGCAGAAGAGATTGTTTGTGTACCTTAGATTAATTCTGCTGATTTTGCATCAGGTCAAATATTTTGTGAGGTTTTCTCTGACAAAGTTATTTAATAATAATAATAATAATAAAAAACTTTATTTGTATAACATCTTTTATACAAGAAATGCAGTCCAATGTGCTTTACAAGAAAGAAATTACATGCACCAAGTGCTTCACATTAAAACACATAGAGGACAAAAGGCCAAATAAAACCTGCTTGTAAAAATAAAATAAGATCAGAATAGAATACATAGAATGCAACTTTAAATGGATAAAACCCACTTGATAATACTAGTAAAAGTAAGATAAAATAAGGATTAAAACTGAATGCACAGAATGCATAACATACGATGGAAAATAAAAAAAATAAAACCCACAGATATTATTAACAAAAATAAGCATAAAAATAGAGTATATAAAATGCATACAATTAAGGAAAATATAACATCTTAAAGATGTGCAGCAGTCCGCAAGTGCAAAGAAGAGTGCAAAGCAGCTAAGTTAGAGCTAGTTAAAGGCTAAATTAAAAGACACGTTTTTAGTTTTCTTTTAAAACTATTTAGCGACTATTTAGGAAGTTATTTGTCTCTTAACCGGCTAAGGTGCGATATCATCACAGTTTTGTCTCACTGGCCTGAAGTGTCAGTCAAGATATTTGACTAAGTATAAACTGTGACCAAAATGATACAAGTTATTCTTACAGCCTTATTAACATGATTTTGTCTGCTCAAGTTGCATTAGGGCTCTTTGGTAACAGACTAAAATTAAACAGCAGTGGGCTTACATATTCCTAAAACACGGCTGCTGAGGAGACTGTATCTGAGAACTGAGTTACAGGATTTGATGAAAAATATATTTTAAAATGACAAAGCATGGAGTAGAGTTTGGAAAGTGAAGGCACCAGTTTCTGTGTCTAACAGGTGAGGGTTGTCAGCCAGTGTTTAGGTTGCTCAGACAGAATAATCTGTGACTGACAGACACTTCAAGTCAAAGGCTGACAGACTGACACCAGCAGATACTCACACCGGACCACAGAGTTGCACTACATCCATTGCTTCAGCAGCATCCAAATGTTGGCAGTTGTTTTGGGCCATACACAGAAACTACAGCCACAAGAACCAATGAACATTAAATGATCACAAGGCTCAGTGTTGCCCCCGTAATATTACAGGCCTGGTGTTTGCAAGGTTTGCGTAGGACAGTGAAATATACTGTACTTTTTCCCCTTAGGAGGTAGAAGTCAAGACCCGCCCTATTCTGCTTCGGATTGGCTAGTACTTTGTGCCTTCATTGGTTAGATTGTGCTACAAAAGTGGCGGAAGTGGTTGAACTAAAGCGTGCAAGCAGGCGATAAGAGTGAATGCATCATAGTATACGGAGCATTACTAATGCTATACTAAATCATCTACAGTGAGCATTTATACCATGGACTGTATATAAAGATGGACAACGTTCCCCTAAAGTGTAACTTTTCCGTCTCCCTCGTGTCTGGCTGCAGCATAGGGCAAAAAGCCCCCCCCTCCATATTAGTAATTGAGGCATGGGCCAAACTGAAAAGATGGTTTCAGTCATTGTAGGTAGTTCACGCTTATGTTTGTTCAAGTGATTGTGTTTATAATAAGTTTGGTTTTAAGAAGTTATTCTGTCCTACAAAAAGGTGATTGTCCGCCATGACTGAAAGTCGTTTCAGCCAATCTGTGCCCTCGTATTCAATAGAGCTGCTCGTGATTGCAGAGATCGCTGCAATGCAGACTCCCCTTCTGAATGATATCAACAACGCAAGACGGCAGCAGCTGTATCAAGGATATTTTACCTTCACTTATGTATCTTAGGGGTTAGTGGGGACACATCGTCCATCTTTATCTACAGTCTATGATTTAATACAGGCAGCAATAGATTCTAATATGTGTACCTGAAAGAATGACTTACTCCACATTAAACTAAGTTTATACAGACAGTATTCCATTCTGATAGTTATTTGTCCCTGACAGAATTACCTATTCTACATTCATAAAGGTAGTAGTCCATTTTGATAGATATCTGTACCTGTCAAAAAGACATACTCCACATTAAACTACATTCAAACAGGTAGTAGTGCATTCTGATAGATATTTGTACCTGAAAGAATGACCTACTTTACATTTTTACAGGTAGTAGTCCATTGTGGTCAATATTTCCTCATTTAAAAAGGTGTTAGTCCATTTGTACCTGACAAAATGAACTACTCAACATTTAACCATATTTACACAGGTAGTAGTCCACTCTGATAGATATATTAACCTGATAAAATTACCTGCTTTTCATTTAACTACATTCATACAGGTAGTAGTCTATGCTCATAGATATTTGACAAAATTTCCTACTCTGCATTTAACCAGTGTTTCCCCTACAATGTCATGGCCTGGTACACCGTTTTTTGTTTCAGTAATCATTGACTGAAGGTGCAGGGAGAGAGGCTGTAACTGCAAAGCAAGTCATGAAGGAAGTCAAAAACACAACTGCAGTGAATCCTGTAAATTTTCAAAATAAAACATTCCATGCACATCATTTTGCTTTACTAAATCAACTACGGCGAGCTATTATGTATGGACGTGTGCGCATATCGACAGTGTTGTTGATTTTAATTCTTGCTGCAAGAGTAAGGGATTGCAGGTTTCAATTATTCCAGCGGGGAAAAGGCAAACAAGGTCATAGGTTAGCTAAATGACCATAGTACCACCATCCACAAGAAAAAGAAAGTGTAACATGCAACTTAATGCAATCACCTTTTTTCTCAACTGAGCCAAGGAACAAATGGGAAAGGAGAATTATGCTGTGGTGAAATTTTTCTCAGTGTCAAGAAAGATGAAGTGCAGCAGTGAATTATGCATACTTTGCTAATGATGAACTACTATTTTGTAAATATATACAGCTTGATCAGACACCCTCTCCTTGTTATGATCACTTTGTTTTAAGTTTTCAATATACAGAGCGAACAAAAATTTGAATGCAAATAATAAAATTACTGATCCCCTCTGCCATCAGACTGAAGCCAACCATGCCAATAAGTCATCCCAGGCTTCACATATGTTAAGGCTTTTTTCGGTGTGTACCACTGGGCCTGAAAAAAACTAGGGGAAACACTGACAAGGCTAAACATGTATATCTCTGTCACCTTTGTCCTCTACCTTAAAAATGTCTGTGTGTTAAGGCTCAACATAACTTAAATTGACTATGTGATAAATATGCAAAACAAACATTTCAAACATTTGATTTTTTCAGTCTCAAAATATAAAACACTAAATTATTTCTGGTTTAGTAGTAATAGTCCCAAGACAGTAATTCATGGTAAATCAGCATGAGTGAGGCAGTAAGTCAACATACAATGTCAGGTTGTTTATAGGGGCTCTGAAAGACAGCTCAGCGCAAATACAAAGTTTATGTAACTTGCTGCCTCTTTCCCATGTCAGTGTGTGAGGCTTTACTCTGTCCTTTCACAATAGGTTACTGTAGATTACCAGGGACACACTGGGCATTAAAGGATTTTAACATCACACACATGTAAGGAGTCTCAAGCACTGAAACATTACTTGGATATTTCCCCTTTAGTAGTTTCAGTTACAAAAAAGATGATTCTCAGGCCTGACAGAGTTGCCCAGAACAACTGTGCAAAAAGGCAATGAAACAGAGGAGGTTATGAATAAAAGGATGTTTTCTTAGTCAGGAGATGGTGCAGTGGTTAAGCTCCCCCCAAGTATGAATGCACATAAATCCATGTTGGCTGAGGCTCAGATCCCACCAGAACCCTCTGACCTGTGCCTTAGCAGTTTCCCTCTCAGCTCTCTTACTGACCACAAAAAGCAAAACAGAAAGCAGAAAAAACAATACTGTGAGGCATCAACTGCTGTCTTCTTTTAAAAAGATAACATCATAGTGCAGCTGCATTTGTTTACTACTTGTGGCAACTGACCTAAATGGTAAATGGTACTTGTGTAGCAACTTTCTTTCTTGTATAGCACCTCTAACCAAACCACTCAAAGCACTTTCACCACATTCACCCATTCACACAATGATGGGTGAGCCTACCACACAAGGTGTCACCTGCTACTCAGTTAAACATTATACACATTCATGCACCAATGGCAGATCAATTTGGGGTTCAGTATCTTGCCCAAGGATACTTCAACATGCGGTCTACAGTAAGGGATCAAACCAGTGATCTTCCGATAAAGAGACCCACTTCTTCTCTGAGCCACAGCCATCTCACCTTTGTTATGATGTGTGCTGCAAAACTTAAACATTCTGGTGAAAGATGACTAAAACAAAGTTTTAGGCATAAAGTTTCTCTTTGAAATGTTGCTTAATGGATCCTTGGAAAAAACACAAGTAATGTACTCAGTTTGCAAATCCAAATTATTTACAACAGTTATTCGTCTTTGACATATCACCACAAAGTAAAATTCCCTACAGAAACTACAAGATTTCACCAATCTACAATACAGCAATGAGGCACTCATGAGGCGAAAATTGAAACCAATAAGTGAAAAGGTCAGTAACACTTTGTCTGTATGGATAGCTAAAAACTGCCATCCAATCAATACAGTAAAGAGATGATGAACTGATAAAAATACCTTGAATTGCACCTCTTATAATCTACCCTCGAGAAGAACCATTTTGTCAAGAATACAGACTTTGTTTGAGGGAGCAAAGGATGAACATGCTTGAGCAAGCAAAGGACAGCAGTCTCACAAATGATCATTTGACTTCTGTAAAGAAATGCCAGCTTCTTGAGCATCACATCACAGCACACTTCACTGAAAAAGGATGTAATCTGCAGTTTTATTCTTTTGGTCAATACCCAAAGCTTATGACCATAGGTGAGGTTTGGAACATATGGACCGGTAAATCAGAGCTTTTCCTTGCCGCACAGCTCCCTCTTTACCAATTACAACAGTCCAGCACAACACCCACATCTTTGATGACATTACACCAAGCCATCTGACCATCTCATGCTCCATCTTACCCTCACTCATGAATTATACTCAGAGATACTTGGACTTATTTGCTTGGGGCAGTAACTCTCTCCATACCAAATCCATCATTTTTTATGGCAGAGAACCATGGTATCAGATTTGGAGGTACTGACTCTGATTCTAGCCACTACAAACCGAATGAGATGCTATTAAACAAAATAATTTGAATTTCAAAATACTGCCTTTGTGTTGATTCTACATTCATTCCATGATTTTAATTTTTAAAATCTATTATAGCAAGCTTCAGTCTTACGGAGAAAAATGGCAATTAATAGCATATAATCACATCAAACTTGAAATCATATAATAATTTTCACTAATATTTTCACTACCTTGAAATGTACCATACCAATTGCACATCTGTAAAGAAAATGAATTGCGTTCCATTACAAGTATGAAGTATTTTATCAAATTCATGTCAACAGACAGTGTACTTCCTGCCTGGCAAAGGTAGTGGGATATTTGCTCAGCTCCTCGTGGTAAACCTCGGGGAATAAAGGCATGCTATAATCTGTACTCCTACTGTAAAAATGCATCCCACGATGCAGGCAGTGCAGTACCTTAAAACATATTTATGAGCATAGGCTGTTTGGCAAACATGTTGGGGATTTCTGCAGCTCTTCACACGTAGGACAGTCATAATTTTCTTTGGCAAACGGCCAATAAAGTTATCATGACTTGGTCAGCTGTGACACACAAGTTCATCTGGAAATGCAATACAGCCTTAACTTGGCTTCCAGGTTGAGAATACAGACGCAACATCATCCCAACGAACGACAAAGAATTTATAGTGGAAGTGACCTCAAGACTCAATGCTGAGTCTGGAAATGACATTACTGAGATCTAACACACATCTTATAAACATCAAAATCAAAATAAGATTAGACTGAAATATGGTTTTAAAATTAAGTTTAGGGTGGGATGAAATAAGGTTATGGTATGATAATACACCGCCTCTCTTTCATATGAAGTGCACATTGTGGTTGCCACGGCTACTGACATCTGCCTCCCACATGCTGGGATGCTGTGGATCTTTAACTGGTTTTAACGAGCGGGTGAAGGCAACACTGCTTTTACTTCAGTCAGCACTTCAAACACATCTGTATCTGTGGAAGCCACACTGTCATCAGGTTCACATGTGACATTCTCACTAATAAACTGACTGAACATCTTACCTGATTTACTGATACATCCTGTGTGAGATATACAGTACACCGTTTAGTACAAAATATTACAGGATTACAATGGATGTTATTTAGAGCACATCCATTGTACTGATTTTTTAAAATGTAGAATGCCAATATTAAAGAAAAAAATGTATCATATGACCCAAAAAATTTGCGGGGATTTCCTAGCTGTAATACAATTTAAATTTGGGGTTTGGGGTTTGATTTGGGTTAGGGTAATGATTACTATGGGTATCATGGTTATTATGATTTGTGACTGTCAATTCGCTAAACCCCTCCCACAAAGTCTCTGTCTGCCACAGCTTAGCAACTGTAATGGTTGCTAAGATCTTTCAAGCTTGGATTTTTCCACATGCCAAAGTAGTAAGCATGGGGCTGCAGTAAGAGAGACACTAAGCTTTAAAAAAGACTGGGCAGTTGTATTTTTTAGTCATTCGAAAAAAAAATTTACACAAGCAAACATGTAAGGAATGGGTTAAAGAGTTTATCTGCTTTGCTGCAAGCAGCAATTGTTAGCTTACTACCTTCAGTAATAACCGAGCGTTAATTCAAATGGCAAGGAGCATCTGGGCATGGCAGGCAGGGGTTATTTCTGGGGCTCAAGAAGCCAAATGTTTTCTCAAAAGCTCTGAGTCTATACTATTCCCTAAAGAAATAATATAAGGGAGAAAATGTTATTCTGTGGGCCTTGTTTTCATTTCAAAGAATTAAAGACCAATTTTAGAGCCACCAAGATTATTATGGCATGGCCTTTGATCTTTTGGATAGAAAATGTCATCACTTCATTCTATCCTATCAGACATTTATGTGAAAAGCTGTTGTTATTAGTGTAAGAGTTATGGCAGAAAAAAACATTTTGTGACGTCACAGTGACCTTGACCTCTGACCACTATATTCTCATCAGTTCGTTCAGGTTTGTGCCAAATTCTAGGAAATTTTCTTTAAGGCCTTCTTGAGATATTGTTCTCATACGAATTAAGTCACAGCAACCTTGACCTCTGACCACCAAATTCTAATTGGTTCATCCTTCATTTGTGCTAAATCTAGAGTCTAAAGACATTCCTATAAGGTGCTCTTGGGATGTTAGGTTCATGAGAATGAAATGGACCAGGTCACGGCGACCTTTGACCTATGACCAACAAAATCTCATAAGTTTATTATTGAGTGGATGTTTGTGCCAAATTTGAAGAAAATTCCTCAAGGCGTTCTTCCTTCAAGGCGTACTTAAGATACTGTTTTCAGGAGAATGGGAAAGATGGACAATGTGAAAATATTATGCTTCCAGCCTCTGGAGGTGAGGCATAAAAAAAAAAAAAATTAAAAAAGGTTTAAGGATAAGAGTAAACATTTGTTGGTTTCAGAATGATGAAGACAACTGGAGAACAATTACATTAAACTATTTTTTAAGCATTATATTATCCAATTCAATTTAAAAACACTTTATTCCTCCCCAAGGGGCAATTTGTATTTCAAATAGTTTGAATATTGTACATAAAGCTGCTGTAAATGGGAAAGAAAATCTCCTCTGTGGAGTATGTCCCCAGACCATTTTAGGTTTGGACTGAGCCCCAAATGTTTAGTGCATCAGGCTCCACCCTCGAGGAGCACCTCATTTACTGCATTCATTTATGGGGCTACAGGTTACGTTAAAAAAAGCCCACTCATGACTACCACACACACTCTTGAGTATGTCCCCTCTGTGCGGAAGCTGCTGGAAGATTTAACCCCAGCCACATTACCTGAGCTAAAGACAATTAGGCAAACAGTCTGATCTTTTATATAACAATACTATGAACACCATAGCTCTATGCTGCTATACAAGAACACTGCTGGTTCTTTATGAACTGGTGAGGATGCAGATTTTTGCCTGCAACATGCAGCATCTGGTTGCAGTCTTCTACCACAATATCATGTATGTATCCATCAAGTGCATCAAAGCCCCTTCACAACAAACAAATGAGCTGAAAACGGGAGGAATCAAGCTCAGACTCTAGCCGGGTTATGCATGTACCACATGGAAGATGTGACTTCATCGATAGCTAAAATCCTGCAGATTTATTTAATTTGATCCTCTCCCTCAGATTTTACTTCTGGCTCTGCTATAATGGGAACACTAACTAGAAGACTAACTGTGGTTTGTAACCGCAAATAGAAACACAAGTTCTGGTGTTTTGGATAGTAATCACTCAGCTTTTCACTCTCCACAACGTAGCATTTTATGAAACCAAGAGCAACATGTGTCAAACCAAAATGGGAACACAGACAAGCTAGGACAATTTACTGTGACAGAGGACAAGATGGGCTGGGGACAAAACAAGTGAGGGTTGTTGTTCCAACAAATTAACAAATTGCATTATAGCTGTTTAGAAAAAACATGTGAATAGGCCAAGTTCAAGCAACACAAATCATTTTTTAGCACTAAACGTCTTAAAATTCCTATCAGGTAATCATATCTGCAGGTTGTACTACAAACTGCAGGCATGAGCATTTGTCACCAAGTGGTGAAAAGAGATGTAGGCATGAGTGGCAAGACCTTTGATCCCAACAGTAAAAAGAGGCCTCATCCACATCGCAAACTGCCTTTCACAGCATGGGGAGAAGGGGAGAGCGCCTTCGTTAAAGGCACCCATGCTTGTAAAACACTCAGAAATAGCATTGGGCATGTTGAATCTATGGCCATAAAAACACATGGGGTTTCTCCTGACATCACTCCTCTGATATGGATGCACTGTTTTAGGAACAGAAAGACTGAATGGTCTCTGCTGGGAATTAACGCTGCTGGGTAATTAGCTTGATCCCTGCTGGGAACATCCTCAACAAGACACAGACTGATGAAATGGTGAAAGCAGGACTTTCACCATATGTAATTTATATAAGTGTCAAATTATACCTATGATTTTTTTTTCACAAGCGCTAATTGTGGTCCTGACAGAATTTTTGTATATTTTTGAATGTGCAAGTGATACAATGTTATGCAATGTTCTCACATGAGTTATCTCAGGCCATTATTAAAGAGATCAAAAATCACATTGAATTTAGGCTGATTGTATCAAGTATCGAGTTTTTCTACTTTAATATGAATTTGCTTACAAACATGAGCTGGTGACATGTCCACTACAGCAAATGAGTAATTACTTCTATATAGGGTTTGTTAGACCCAAGCTGTAAAACAGCTGCGTGGATTTTTACATGCTCGATATCTGTGACTGGTGTTGATGATACCTTATAATACCAAGACAATCAAATATCACAATATTTTTGACAAAACACCTCGACATTGATATTGCAACAACACTGGGTTGACTGCTGGTGCCATCACAAAATATTTACACAATGAGATATTTGTTAGATCAGTAATGTGACTATAATGTCAGAGTGGGTAAAGGTGAATAAAAGAAAAGCTAGAACTGTCTTGTAAGTTCAAAAAATGACATCACTTTACTGTAATGTAGCCTTTAAAACCAGTGAAAACCAAAATTTACTTAATCTAAGATGATATTTCATCTCATTTAGCGAAATTGATATAATATCAATATATTGCCCGGCCCTAATGTCTGTTTTTGGAGTTTTATAGCAGCTTGCTTAAAACAGGTTGAACAGTGAGGTCTAATTGGCCCCAAACAGAAGTCTTTTAAAGACTCTGGCAAATAAAATGAACGTACAGTATGTCTTCATGCATAAGATTAAAAAAAACATAATATATGTCCTTATGCAGGGTAAAAATAGTTTTTGCTGATTTCTGCATTTTGTCATCGGCATCAAATCTGCAAACCCATTGTAGCGAGGAAAGGGTTTTCACTTCAGTACCAGTCTCCATACTGGGATTTTATAAGATAACAAAAGACTATATATTTAAGGTAAATTGATTTTGAAAGCATTGTTATCATTTCTCCTTATACAGCAGTAGGGTCTGTGTAACCTCATTTAATGAAGATACTGCCAATATCAAAACAACAACACCTGCTTGATCTCTAAAGAAGGACAGGTCCAACATCTTCATAAATGACATAAAATATGATGTAACACAAGGTGACATCTGCTGTCTTTAGTCTGTAGTTGTTGAGACTGATGGTGAGATAAGACACGGGTAAGATGAGAGACATTACATTATTATGTTGTTCTTAGCAGAGGGTGAATGTGACCTCTGATGCTAACATTAACTTGGACAATCAATCAAACTTTCAGTCTGACTTCTGTCAACTTAATATCTCCAACCATTCTTATTTAATCTGCATTTTTTTCTAACATCCAAGTTCACATAAAATACCACAAGATTAACTCAACACACATTTTACGCACTGGCAGATTCCAACACCGAAACTGATAGCTATATAGTTTAGGGTCATACAAAGCTGGCACAGACATCATCATCAAGACCTTGGCACTTCACACAAGGTTGCATTAAAGACCTCAGGCACCTCACACCAGCCTCATTAATCATCAGCAAACACAAGTGAGCTAAAACCAGCTGAGCTGAGCCACAGGCAGCGACAGGCTAATTCAGGCTTGCTGTCTATCCCTAATAGAGTTCCAAGTACATCTTTATAGTCCCAAGACAGGCCTGACTCACCAAGTCTTCCACTAGGAGGGAAATCTAATCCCACAAGTAGCCTGTGAATGTGCTGTGGAAAAATAAATCGCTCAGAGAGCAAGCAGAGCCACAGTGAAAACAGCCATACTGTAAATACTTCGAGTCAGTAGATGGACCACAGGATCATGGGGCCGCACTGACTGTCCAAGTTATGGAGTGACACTGTCCAGCGCTGCTTACAAGTATGAAAAAGTGGTTAACAATTTAATCGCTAAATCCAGTAATTTCACAGATTTTCTCTCTATGACATGCATGCAGCAGCATATCAACTGCTTCCAAAACTGAATCTGAAAAAAGTCCAAAAGAAACTCACTGTGCAATTTATTGTGCAATGCAACTCTTATAACCAGTGTTAGCATCAATGGGAATCCCCACTCCTCAATCCCCAGGTTTCTCCAGGACCCAACATAGGTGAAGCGGGTCCTACCTGTGACTGCGGCTTCCCCTGCACACGCATGTGGAGGCAGACAAGCAGCAGAAGAGCCAGTCCTGACAGCATTCTGTCATGTGGCCACAGACACGTCCGACCAGTCACACAGGCTTCCACACGAATCCAGTGGCTGCTGCTCCCGTCAGCCTCTTCCTCGCCTCTGTAGCTCAGAGAATGCCAAAAAAACCCTCTCACTACAGGGCTGATCTCTCCGAGCTCCCCTTGTAAACTGAGCTGGGGGAGGTGCAGCTGGGGGAGGCAGGGGCTTTTTAGAGGAGGTAGAAAATGAATAGGAGGGAGCGAGAGAGGCGGGAGAGAAAGGAGGCAGAGAGGAGAGTGTGGCAGCTCCTGCTGACAGTAAATTGGAACCCAGAGAGGAAGCTTTTGGGAATATTTTCAAAGTGACAGAAAAGTAAGAGAGGAAGGAAATTCTTGCGGGGCTGAATTTAATGTGTAAGCAAAACCACTGTGGTTGAAATTGTGTGGAAATAATTGGCAGGTCAGCATGCCATCTACAAGGGATGCCAACAAATAGGAATTACAGAAGAACACATTTAAGTAAGACATCGAATTCATGCTCATTTTTAATACTACAACTACTAAAACAGAACAATGGGAAAAATAATAATAAAGTTCCAAGGTCCTATAAACATCCTAAGAGGGAAATAACACCAAATAAAAAACATATTTTCGTGGTCTCTGCTCACTGTCAAGACACAGAAACAACAAAACGACAACATCCTTTTGTCCTCTTTGAGTGACACCCCCAACAAATACTTAATTACAAGCCACGTTGCAACGCTGGAAGCACAACTGCTCCCGGCCCAAAAGACCCGACTCATCATATGGTTTTCCTATTGCGGCACCATTGTTTCCACGACATTAAACCCTAATTGACCAGGACATATTGAGGTAAGGGGTACTTCATCCTTCTATCTCTCTAGTTTTTCTAGTCTTTTTCTTTTTATAAATCATTTGGGCAAACCGAGCACATCAGGGATCTTGTGGCTGGACCTGTTTCTACACAAAAAGACTTCTGGAATGAGATAATTGAAAATGTTCCTGTTTTGAAGTGGCACACGGAAACCACAACAGGCTGCTGCAGAGTCTATTGTATGCTCTGAAAGGCTGTGCATCAGATGGCCGAGCATCAGGGCGCACATGGTGGGAGTACAAGGAGAGGAGAGAAAAGACTGATGGACTGACAAGATGATGGCTATTTTCTTTTCTTAAAATGGATGTTACTCTACCAGAGCACATTTAAATGTACACATTGATATCAAATCTCTTCAGGTTTGGAAGATAATTTCTTTACTCATCTGTACATCATCTGACACTTTGGCAAAACTGATGCAGTTATTGCAACTGTAAACAGTGGAATGCATTTGATATCCAGTGGATTATAAATAAGATTTTATGAGTTACTGACATACCAAGTTTTCAACAAGGATGTTAACAGGGCTGAATATTTTGACATTTTCTATCTAATATCACAATATTGATTGGGATTATTTGAAATTAATCTCAATGAATGTGTTTGTGGCTTACTTGGTTGAGAAAGATGTTGTTATCGTAGCATAATCACAAATGTACCCTGTTTCAACATTACATACAGTAATGCAGTTGCTTTTTGTCCAAGTCCTGTAAGGTATCTTTCATTCACATACAGTATAAATTGCAATTAACTGTGTAGTAACTGTGCATAAAAAATTAGCAAAAAAAAAAAACGTATCTTCATTTTATGCATAATTCTAGTCATACTAGTGCATATGTGCATATGCTAGTAAAATAAATATTCTTATTCAAATATGCAAAAGCATGGAGCCAATCCCAGCTGTCATTGGGCGGAAGGCAGGGTACACCCTGGACAGTTCGCCAGACCATCGCAGGGCGAGGATGCAAATGTGTAGTGTTTTCTTTTAAGATTATTTTTTGGGGCGTTTTATTTGCCTTTAAATGACAGGACAATGTGAGCGTGAAAGGGGTAGAGAGAGAGGGGGAGACATGCAGCAAAGGACGAAGGCTGGACTCAAACCCACGGCCGCTGCGGTGAGGACACTGTCTCTGCACATGTGGTGCTGCTCTATCCACTGAGCCACCAGGAGCCCCCAAATGTGTAGTGTTTAGCTTACAGTAATCTGCCCCCATTATAATGAACAGCTTCTATGTAGCCTTATAGATGTATGTGTGCACTCACATGTGTATCAAGTCAGCTGAAAAGATTACCAAATATTTGCTTGGTTATGATAGTCATGTTGGCACTATGCTTAATAAATCACACCCTCTCATCTTTCTTAATATTCTGTTAAGCTGTTTCACAGTGCAAGCAGAGGCACTGAGTGAAAGACAGCATAGCAAGAAATAAAAATCTCCACAGTCTCAACTGAGAAACGCACTAAAACACACACACACACACACACACACACACACACACACCGTCTTCTCTGGCTGAGTTTATCCTGCCAGTAGCATGTCTTTCTCAAAACAATACAGTGCTACACTGACATTGCGAGGGGCTCACTAAATCAGATTTGTTTTCATAGTTATATCCTTTCAGCCCCATCACCTCTCTCTCTCTGTCTCTCTCACACACACACACACACACACCATGTAGCAGTATGTACAGTATGCACTAAGCTGTCAAAACAACGCAGCTGCAGACATGTAGAAGTGGAACGGCTCTTTTCAGCAGCCCTTCCGTCAGGATGACCCAACAAACATCGTCTCCTGCTCCCCTCATCTGCCTCTGATCTGGACAGATCTCATTATGGCGGCATAGCGCCCAGAGGTCGGGCGGGGCCAGACTGACTCCCCAGTACACCCTGGGGTCTTTGTTTCCTTCAACAAGAGGGTCAGCCCTGAAGCAACCTTGGCTCCAGGCGCCTGATTCCTCCAGTCTCCAACACACACACGTCAGAGTCATGCTCTACAGCAGGTGGGCTCAACATCACAGTACACTGTCAGTGTACGGCAGACATGCGCTCATACAATAGCTTTACTCAGCTCCTGTTCTTATTGTTTGTCACGTTTCCAGGTTTTCCTGGCATTAGCTTTTCGGAGGATGATTCAATCCAAAGCTCATTAGTAGAACCAGGACTGCAAACATTTTTAGCAGGTGTGGCCTCAGAGGGAAACCCTTTACCTGGCAGCTATAAAGCCTCTGTCATTAATCTAGCTTATATCATGCTTCATAAATGGTTACCCTGAGGATGAAAAAAGAGGATGCAAAGCCTGTGAGTTGTTCACAGAAATTCAAACATACCCTCGCTTGCCAAAAGCTATATTCAGAAAAAAATCTATAGCTTTTCAATAATATTTCATAATCTCCTATCTTTTTATCCACTTCTTCTAAACAGTTGACAGTAAAAGTTAAGAAAAGGCAGAAAGCAGGAAGAGAAAACACATGAATTTTGTGGATCTGGGATACAAATTAGTCAGCAAAGCCAGGCATGTAGGTCCCATGATTGTTTCCTTTGAGTGATATTTGACTGAAAAAGGCAGGAGCACAGTGAAGGGAGGCGGGTTAATGAATAAAGCAGGTTGAGAGGGGATTTGGGCTGGGAAGGGCAAGGTGTGGTTGAGGGAAGCCGCTGTTTCTATTTCTCTCCTGCTTCTATCAGAAAAAAAAAAAAAAAAACATCCAACAGTGAATGTCACAGTCTTCAGGAGATATGAAATAGTTCCTGGAACTTTCCAGCAGAGGTGAACCACTTGTTAATTTTGCACTTGCCAGGTCATTTTATGAATTACAACACAAAGTCATAAATATGTGTGATGTAAGATCATAAATTGCTACTCAAAGCCAATGGCAAACTTGTGGACCATTTACAGATCTCTGACAAAGTCTTACGCTGTAGCTTTATGGTAAGTGACTGGAAGTTAAGGCAATCTGTTGATCATGTTGGTCAGTCTGAAGATTCAATCAACACCTCACCCGTTTTATGATGAATGAGATTAAGAGATTAAGAAAATATTTTTTCTTACATGCAACGAGTGAACAAAGAATACAAACATGGAATTTTTTTTTGATGAAATGAGGTTAAAAGCAATTACTTTTAACAACAGTACTTCCCAAACAGACTTTATTATGCTTTCATCATAATGGAATAAATGCTTGAAAATTCAGTGACAGCTTAGTTTTTTCCTTTTTGTTAAAATAGTTAAAATCTTGCCCTTTAACAACATGCTATGGCAAAGCACAAAACTCTTGAATGACTGACCAGACAATGAACAAATAGACCAGATAAGTTCAGAGTTAACTCAATTGTTCCAGTGTTTTATGTCTTTATACACCTGCTGGAGCGCCTTTTGTTAATAAAGCCGTCAGACACCATTAGATAAGAGATTTATTTACAATGGGGTTTGACCCTGGGCAGCAAAGAACCTACAGCACAGGAACACTCTCTCAGTAACAGATTTACACATCCACAAGCACACAAATACATGCATTTATAAATAGGCATTTGTGATTAATTTCAGACTGTGCAGACAAACACAGATAGAGCGTCCAAAAATATTCTCAAACACACTTGTGCTATAAATGACACATCCGCTGACACAAACTCTCACCTATGTTTCTTATCTTACTCTCAAACGACCCTAAATCCCATGCGCTGACCACACATTGAGCGCTCCAGATCTCTGACATTCCAAACAAACCGATGAGGCATACAACCTGCTAAACTGTCCCCCCAATTGACAGCCACCCAGATAGCAGCCAATCACTGTCAACAGCCGTCTGTCTGAGGAAGACCTGTTTGACCACTGAGTGCTAAAAATACAACCTTGTGTCGTATAGTATACCCCCATAAATCTGTCTCAGAGAGCAGACACTGGGACTTGCTGCTCTCTGCCCTTGAAAAACACTCCAGACTTCAACCTGTTGAGTGTTAGTAACGTAGGTAGCTCACAATACATGAACTGTCTCCAAATCACCCATACATCTTATTGTCTCTATTTTATCCTCAACACTGAAACCACTTTGCAATGTTTCCATTTTTTGCGCCAACTTAACTTTTTACATCTGCAAATAATTTAGTAAAGGTATTTTAATGGTCATTTAGACTAAGAACAATAGGAGAAGTGTGTGTTTCTGATGATACTTTCTTTATTTCTGCTGACACCAATATTTGAAGGCCAGCTGTTGTTGTGCTGAACTGTCAGAATGCAACCAGGAAATGGAAGTTCAACACAGAGCTAAGAGAACTGGCTGTCTTTTACTCTTCCTGTAGTCCCACACAGTCCCATGTGATACCATGAAAATATAATCCAGCAAATGTACCGAAAAAAACTGAAAGTGATGATATACCCTCATACAAAAATTCACTTAAACTAGTTTATTTTTTTGTGTATTGGCCAACAGGGCTTAGAGTGAATTAAGGCAGGACTGAGAAGAAAAGGACTCAGAGGAAATTATCGGACCAAATGCAAACGACAGGATATAAACAGTGGAGCCACCTGTGTGTTGGAAACACATCAAATTGAGATCCCATCCAATGCAGACACTTTGCTTTTTCACAGCTTGAAAAGAGGCCCCACTCACAAGGTTAAACACTCCCCTGTCTCCTGGAGAAAGACTTTATGAGCTGTAGCAGAGCCCAGCAGAGGTGTGTCGGTGCAGAACAAGTGTCTGACCCCCGAACCCAGAGCGCTCAAGCCTACTGGAGTTCCACAGGTCACGCAGAGCTGGCGAGGGCCGACATGGGCCAGTGAGAGCCAATGGGGGGGACAGCAGGGCCCATGAAGATCCAGGAAGTTTAAGCCAAAGTAAGACATCAATCTGTCATCTCTGTCATATCTTAACTTCTCAAACACCATTTGTCGTATCTGTCAACCAACTGGAATTCTCATATTCAAGCCCTCTTGACAGCGACAAGTGCTATAACAAGTATTCTTAAGCAGGATACTGTGTCTCAACTACTAGCTCCAGGGCTGCTGCCCTGTAGCTGAACCTTAACTTTGACTCCCTGTGGAGTGGAGCTAGAACAAACAGTATCTCTGCTTGAGGGATTAAATATGCATCACAAATCTATATTTTGTTCATTTTATGTCTTGTTTTCTTACCATCTATCATTGATGGCTATATTTTTGGATATAAAATGTCATCAGTTCATTATCTTATCCTTTTAGGCATTTGTGTAAAATGTTGTGAATTCCTGTGTTATAGCCAAAAAAACATGCACAGTGAGGCCACAGTGACCTTTGATCACCAAAATCTAATATGTTTATCCTTGATTTTAAGCCGTTGTCTGTGCCAAATTTCAAGTAATTCCTTTAAGGTGTTATTGAGATATTGTGCTCACAAGAATAAGATGTCCATCCACCACAGTGGGAATGCATAAAACAGATGGAGCTGTCAGAGCAGAGAAGTGAGGAGTGGCCTAGGATGTTGTTTGATGAGTTTGGGCCTGAGCCGTGCTCTGGGTGCTGGGAAACATGCCAGTCAGAGAGGAGGACTGTGGCTGAGACCTCGACACTGCACTGGGTCAGACGTGGACTTGATTTTATCTGTCATCTTTATTAAGAACAACACGTCAAAGTCAATGCAAATATCTGTCTGTTAAATGTTGCACTGCTTACCAGTAAGCACAGATACGAACAAAACTTGAATTAAAACATTTGGGCTCATGCTTTATCATCCACATGTATCAACCAGAATTCCACTTCACCTTTCATAATAAAGTATAACAATACTAAGTAATAAAGGAGACATTAAAGCATATCGTATCATATCTTATCTTATCATATTGTATTGTTTCGCATCATATGTAACATATTGTATCTGATTGCATTGTATTGCATCGTATTGCATCGTATTGCATCGTATTGCATCGTATTGCATCGTATTGCATCGTATTGCATCGTATCGTGTCGTATCGTGTCGTATCGTGTCGTATTGTATTGCATCGCATCCTATCGCATCACATCATATTGTATCATAACGTATCCTATCATTACTGTTTTTTCTGCTCTTTCATCATTACCTAACAGTGAGGAGCAGAAAAAAAGTGGTGCAAACCCACTACTGGAGTCTATTGCAAGCTACTTGGATTTCAACCCTCAGCTGAGCCCACCATCGCCAGCAGAGAAGTGTGGTCGGTAATTGGCCTTTAAAAATACACACACCCTTCTCAAATGCCCTTCCTTGGAATAAAGAGAGACAAGTCTGAGCTTAATGGCATTCCCACCATAAAGGGATCTTTCTTTTAGTGTTCATCTGAAATGAGTTACCACATTCAGGGGGGTGAATCAGTGTCAGTGTTTTCACCTTTAAAAGACAAACAGTGATCCTACAGAAGTTGATCAAAGGATATGCAGATATCAACATAATATACTCAATAAAACTCTCAAAAGTCATGGTTTCTCTATAATGATGTAGCGTTTTCCTTCTTAGTTCATATGTAACACATAATACAGTTTAGCAAAAAATAACATTGCAAATCATATTATATATACGATACGATACGATATACTTTATTGTCCCCATGGGGAAATTTGTTTTGGACTTGTATGCTGCGCACAACATGCCTCCACAGTGTGATAAAACAAACATAATGAATTGCACATAGTCAACATTGTACGTCACAGGATATTGCACATACAAATACATAATAACATTATAATAATATTTACAGTTCACTGATATGTCATATTATAGTTAGGCATTGGCATAACATAATATTAATATCCCTATCAGGATGATATGTCATCACTTTGGTGTAAAATTTCAATTGTCTTATACCTAACCAATGCTTCATGACCTATCACCCTCCACTTTGTGTGTTGTGATAATAAGCAAATGTTTGCATGCTAATGTGCTAAACTAAGATGCTTAATATAGCTAACATTATACTGGCATAACTTCAGCATGTTAGCAATATCATTGTGAGCATTTCAGTGTTTAGATTTAAGCAATATTATGCCTAAGGGACTGTTGGTTATTAGGAAATGGGTGATGACGTCAAATTTTTTTTAAGCACTGGGGAGCGCTTCTGTTTTTTTTTATACGAGTTGTACATGTATAGTGATGGGACTCACTTAAATTGGTATCTCTCACTCCTTCTTTGACCTTATTGGACCTTACACCCCACCTTAACAGCCACTGGACACATGCATGACAATAGTGAGTCCCATATGGTATGCTAAGTTTGCAAAATCTCATAATGGTCCCTGTGCAAAGTTACTGATATTATTCTGGCTATTCATTAGAGATAACGGTCATTAGTATGCACATATCGCTAATGCTGGTTGTGTGCACAATGTCACTCAAGGAGGCAAAGTAAACCTGCTGCCATTAACATATTAAACGGTTAATAATATTTAACTGCTGTCTGCAGAATGTTCATTTGCACAGATTTCTTGGCTTGTTCATTTGTACTTTGACCTCAATCAGCTTTGAACCTCACCTGAACAACTCTGTAAAATATGTCCTTTTGTTTGTTGTTGTTTATCAGAGTTAAGCGTTTTTGTGTTTTCTGTTAATCCTGGCTGCACATCAGATACTTTTTAAGTTTTTTTTTTTTTCGAACTTCAACTTTTGAGGTAAAGGCAGTGTACAGACTGTCCAAACCCATTTATTCTATCAGCTGTGTGCTGACTGAGCCATCTAATCAAGAGTGCATTGCTACTCAGCAGTTTTGAAGGAGCTCCTTGGAGCCATCTGATGCAGGACAAATCATGAAGGCCCCGGCAGCACACACAAAAAGAGCTGAGTGTCCTTAACAGTGAGCAACTGTTTGGCTTGTCTACATTCAGGATGTAGACTGTCTGTGAGTAAGCACAGGCACTAAAATGAGTGAAAACCCTTGGAAGGTCATTGAAAACTGTGTGTGCATTCTGTGCGCTGACAGAAAAACCTTGTATCTGCTTTTTGCTGAACTTTTCAGAACTTTTTATGGGAAAGAGCACTGAAACCTTTGTCATAGGCTGGTCAAACTGCTAGCAACCACGTCATCAAACAGTCTTTTCGACTTCAGGCAATACAGAGCTAGTATTGAGGGGCCAATACAGTGAACAATTTAGGCTGGGCAACAACCCAGGCAGTGAGACGAAGCTGAAATACCATCAGTCTATTGAACAAAAGCTGTAGCAGTGCTATGGTCCAAAACCAGAGAACGAACACTGAAGACTTGCCTTATTAGTGAGAGAGACATGAGTCTCGCTAAGAGGCCAATTTGAGGGTGCCACTGTGTCAGATTCAGAAATCTGAGATGGACACCTGCAGTGGAACCAGGAGCCAAAGGTCAAATGGACAGAGCCTGGTTGTTATTCATGCAGCATGAGAGGTGTCAGGGAGAAAAATCAGGGACCACACAAACTGTGTGCTGTGTGGTAGGAGAGTGTTTTCTCTGTAATCAGCAGCAGTGCGTCACCACAACAAGCACACAACCCCTGTGGTTTGGTTTGTATGGAAAGTTAAAATAACAACATAATAGTGCTACATTTCCCTCTACAACAAGAGTACAGTCCAAATGTTTTGAATTAATTTTTCATTATCATGATTAAGTATCTAAAAACCAGTTCATTGCCACAATCTGCAGCAGCAAACCGCAATGGGACCAATATGAAAGCCAAAACTGAAATTACCTCCAGACACTCCTGCAAAGTAACAAAACTAACAAAGGAAACAGTGAGTTGCTGTATAGCTTCAACCTCTGCTCATGGCACTATTTGACATCTTTCTTTCTCTAATTTTCCAACAGTCACCAATAAAAAGAAGTTGCAGATATAATGCGTGAGCATGCATGCATCTGTATAAAAGTGCAGGAACACTGTCACACCATGTTCAAGTAATCATCTAATCTCTCTTCTGCACTGTAATATTCCACAAATTGAGGACCTAAAATATACAACATGTGAAACTATGTGGCAATTGAAATGTAAAACTTAATGTCAGTATCTTTTTAGGTACACTAGATCCTGTCTACATTAAGGGTAATAACAATAAGACGTTATTTTCCCCCCGTTTTTGCTCCACCGCAGACATGATATCACAATGATGGGACTGCCACATCATGCAGCATCCTGAGGAGTTTGTTCAACAGCTCCCAAGAAGAGAACTGGCTCCTTTCCAAAATTGATTTGAATAAAATGTATGCAGTCTCCTACCTGTTTGTACAAATGTCAAACTTTCAACATAATGATTTTTTTCTTCCAAGAAAATGCTTACAGTCGGACGGCTGTTTCTTGATATTGTAATGAAATATGTAATTCAGTATCACTATGCTATGCAAGGACAGGCTCCGACCTGCTGGATCCTCTTGGTTTGAATAATTAAACAGAAATGATTATATGGCTTGGCTCTGATCTGAATCAGAGGCACAACTCAGTGCCTTGGGGACAGTGCACCAGCTTGTACTATAGGTGTGTGTGAGATACCTGCTGAACTATATAGTGTAGAAATGTTTTAATTTGGTTAGTTTGGACTTAAATAGACAAGTGATGGTTGCACTTTAGTTTAACACCACTGTAGTTTTAACCTTGTAGCTGTTACTGGTTTGGATGACAGCCAATAAAAGTAGTTTAAAGCAAAAGAACACATACAGTTTTTGTAGCATGAGACCAGTGAAAACTGGACTACTAAAAACCAGAGCTGTACAGGGGGGGTATTGCCATAACAACCAGACAAACAGGAATCAAACTTTATGACATTTCCATGACCGCTTTCCCATATGAACTTAAATATAATATCCATCTTGGCCTGTCTTTGATGCTCCTCAGGTCAGAAAAGCATTAAATAGTCTAGTTTCCACTACAACTGGGCTTAGAATAGAGAAACAACTGAAAACAACAGTCTTAGGATGTGAATGTGTGAAACATTTTCGTAAATGCAACCTTTCATTTGCAAAGTGGCCCACTTTTAAAATTCACCCATGCAGCTTGACAAAGCCAGATAATTCAGCAAATGTGCTGCATTAAATACACATTTCAAAATACTGCTGACATGATATTCCGGCTATTTTATCACAAAACACCATCAAGCAGCTAACACACATACAGGACTGCTGTCCGCCAGCCTCATCACACTACCAGACACATTTACATAAACACTCACCCATTCACACACACATTCATACACTGGTGGCTGAGGCTACAGTACAAGGTGCAACCTGCTACTCAGTTTTTTTGGACATTCACACACACTGATGGAAATGCCATCAGGAGCAATTTTGGGTTTAGTGTCTTGCCTGAGGATACTTCGATATTTTGACTTAAGGAGCAGAGGATCAAACCACCAACCTTCTGATTAGAGGACAACCCACTCAGCCACCACATACAGCTGAGGCTGATGGGAATGGCTCATCTCACAGATATCTGGTCATAAACCAAAGAATTTGAGAACTTGGTATTTTGACCTATTGGTGGTGTGAGGGGAAAATTTAAGTTTCAGAATTCATCGTCCAGGGACCTTAAATATCTTAAGCAAATTTTATAACATTCAATCGAAAAGGTGTCAAGACATATCTCTCTTTAAACACAAAGATCAACTTCGTATTGATGCTAGAGGTAAACTCGGGATCACAGATGTTAGTAGGATTCATCCTCTGGGCATAAAGAATATCTGCACAGCAATCCCTATAGTCGCTAAGGTATTTCAGTTGGAGCTTAAGTGGTGGACTGACAGATAACGCCGTCCAAAGAGCCATGATTTTAGCATGGCTAAAAATCTGTGACACTTCTTATGTAGCTGTAATGTGAAAATTCCCATGTTACTGACATTTATTTAGAGTTTATTACATATAAAGGATTTGTTACATTTTGATGTAGCACCTAATACGGTATTTTGACAAGTTGTGGGGTATCATGTTAGGTCAACCAGAGTGCACCAAACCAGCTGACCGTCAGCTGATCCAAACAAGCACCAATGAAGACTGACACTTCAAACAATCTGCTCGAGTGGCCAACTCCTCTTTCTTCCCCGTGGTTCTTTCCTGCTTCATGCTGCTGTTGCTGATGAATAGATGTGCAGCTTAAGGTGTTTTTCAGTCAATATAGCTGGCAATGACATCTCTTACTATGAGCTTCATGTACTGTGCACATTCCACATGGCATGATACGTATGTGTTGGGTGGTCTTAACCCTGTAGGGGGGAGCATAGCTTGTAGCGGCAACTACAAAACTTTATCAACTCCCAATATAATATGTAATTTCAATGATGAGAGCAGTTCTGATTTAAATTAAATTATCTAGATGTTATTACATTATCCCTTGGCTTGTAGCTGAGGGGGAGCTCCTGTTTAAACGGCTTTAGCAGCTGAGAAAACCCCAGTAAGCAAAGTGAGGAAAAAAAATCTCTGCCCATAAATAATCAGCCGTCAGTCTGAGGCAGGAAATTAGATGATTAACCCTTGCAGATCAATACTTTTTGTGCAATTACTTGATTTACACTGATAATCACAATTTTGTTTCCGTTAATAACAATTCCACAACCTTTCCCACGCAAGGTTCACCATATCGTGTGTGTTAACAGTGGAAATGTGATCAAGGCCAAAATGAGAGATCAAAGGGCTTTCTATCTTGATTAAATCTTAATGTTGCAAAGATTGTCACTGGATTACCATGCATGGGAAATTCGCAGGGTTAACAGAGCTGGGTCAGCATAACCAACTGGAAATGAGCTCTTTCTCCAACATATTTCTTGTAGTTAAACTGTGATCTACAAACCAATAAAGTAAGTCCAGCACACTGAATACATAGCCCGCTATAAGCAGGCCCACAAAGCAACTTATGTCTCTCCAACTCTGTGCTCACAGGTATGTTTGCATGGTGTGTATTAAGTGCAGGGTCAGAGGTACAAATATGTCCAACACTGAGATCCCAGGTCTCCCGCTTTGGCCCAAGGGGGTAGAAACCTCCCTTTGGCCTCCGCTTCACTCCTCCTCATCAAGATGATGCCATGCTGTCCTCTGCTGGTCACAGCCAATACTACAAAACTACTGCCTGCTGTGTCACACATTTTCATCATCCTACAGATTAATTGTCCAGTTCTTCTACAACTTTTATCATGAAGTGACAATAACTTGTTACTTGAATGTGTTCTGAGTTTACTTGCAATGGTTGAGTTAGGATTAAGTTGGTTTATTGTTGGGGTATGGTCATGGCATGCTAGTAGTCAACAAATATATATCTTATCTTGCAGACAAATTACTTATTGTCAAACATAAACAAAATTCCAAGATTGCAGAACGGAATATCCAAATAAAGTATTGACCTAATATTTGTACCAGCTGCTTATTCATATGCCAATTTGGGTGATATACTGTAAATGATCCACTATGACTTTTGACATTTTAGTTATGTCCATCCAATATAACCTTGGCTGGTAAGTAAAGCAGAGGTTTTTTTTTCATTAATCCTTCATATCCTCTTATTAAAGCTGTGGTAAAGCTGGGAATATCTAGCCCCAGAGAGAGGGCATTCCTAATGGCTGTTCTACAAATTAAGATGCCTGTGCATGTCCCTTTGCTGAAAGCCCAATTCAATGGGAGAGAATCCTGCAGAGAAAGTTGCAATTCTAGCATTAGCAACAACCTCCTGCACTGCAAAGTGACCCAAATAATCAAGATGAACTTATCAAAAAGAGTTTTAAAAGTGAGTCTGATAAACAAAACACATTTAATATATCAATATCAGCTCAGCATTCCGGAGATGGACAGAAAATGTTGCTGATAGTCTAGCCTCCTGGTAACTGGGCGAAGGCTCACAGCTACAGCTTCATGTTCACATGTAGCTAACACTAGCGAGTGGGCAATAACTCTTGAGACTGACTCCCAGTCAGCAGCCGCAACAACCAGCATCCAAAGCCAGCACAAACTTTATTCCCAATCTCTGCCAGATCAGTAATTTTTTCTGTTGCTGCCATGACTCAAACTCAAACATTCTGCCTTTTTTTTGCCTTTTCAAGATTCCTTTCAAGATTGGCAGATGTTAAAACATAAAGAATGTTGGGATAACCAAGCTTGAGGAAGCTCATGTTTGTGTTTTCTGCAAAACACATGACTGTTATTTCCCATCATGCATCTTCACAAACACCATGAATCTGATAGAAGAAGGCACAGTTGTGGGATAAAGGAAGCAAAGACCCTGGCTTATAACTAAAAGGTTACTTATTTCTCAGCCAAATATATTTTTTTAACTAAAAATAAAAGAAGAAACGGCCTACCGCACATTTTCCAGCCACGCAGAGAGATGAATCGTTCTGTCCACATGGTGTCCCATCAATCACCCTCTCTGACTGTCGCACATAAAACCTGAAGCCTATGGCCCGGCAGTTGAGTTCACAATGCTGATCTCCAGGAACTGAAAGGAGATTTAGGAGATTGTGACAAATCCATAAATTTTGATATCATAATATTTAAGATAAAAGTGGATAAAGGACAACTGAAACACATAATAAACAGCACATAATACAGATTGATCTACACAGTTACATCTTGTGTGTAAACAGAATACTTTCTTCATGTGTCTCAATAAATACAACTTCATGCATGAACATTAAATTAAATAATAAGAAAATATGGATTTGAAGAGCAAAGTTAAAGGAAAGACTCCCAGACTCTAAAATATTTTATTCTGAATCAGATTCGAGGTCAGTGAAAAATCACACAATGCAGGGCATAGAGCAACATTATGTCAACATGTTACTAATATAACCAATACACAGGTCTGCTACCTTATAATGGGGCTTTAATTAACATTCATATTATTCACTCAAAGCACTAAAACAACATTTTAGTCCAAAATGAACAACATTTTACTGCTTAAAACTGCAGTGAACATAACAAGAGTTTATAAATAATGTGTTTATGTATTCTAAAGTAGCAGATAGGAAAGTGTCTGAATTACTTTAAAGTTCTAATTTATAATATTCTATTTGACTGAGCGTCAAACTCTGTCATTAAAGTTAAATAGAACAAAAAATGTATTTCTAAAATGCTCAAAACTATTTGAAATCAGCAGATATCATTGATTGATTCTGTTTCATTTGATGATACAAAAACAGCAGTGAGTGACTACAAAGGATCCTGATCCCTCTTCTTTGCATTTTCAGGTGCTTTCTCAATCAGATATCCTATAAGCCTACAAGCAAGGGATTTGTTAAACAGATGGACAAGAGTTTGTTTAAGCACTGTTCAAGATGGGTGTCAAATAATCCAGATTCAACCTCATACATTTACCTGAGGTTATTTAATCTTTACATCTGCATTAGCTGCCAGTCAAGGCTGCAGCACAAAGACAAGATCACAAAATACACATATTTGACAGGATATTAATCTGGAGCCTGTTGTTTCCATTAGTGTTGTCAGAGAAATTACATTTCAGGACGTGTTTTGACTGTTGCCTGGATACTTCAGGTGAGTAAGGTTAGAGAGTTTGAATGGGTGAACATTCATCAGTGAGCCTACAGACAGGTGACATACTGCAGTGCTTACATCACAACACACCTTAGCTCATATAGGTCACAGGTCAGGCAGCTGAAGATGTAACTGACAGGCAAAGCGTGATTAATTGTAAAATGTGTGTGACCTCAAGAGTATGTTGCCTTTTAAGAGAGGGCTGGAAAATCTCAGAGAACTAAGTAGGAGTCATGTCGCTGCAAATTTTCATAGACAGACTATATTTTGTTTTTTGATGTGAGTTTGTTAGGACCGTTTAACAGCATGGTGTTGGATGAGCTGTGTAGCTCATGCCTACCGAGCAGACGTTAAACAGACTTTTTTCCCAGGAGTATAGGGGCTCTGGAGATGACTGAAATAAAAGTCATCTGAATACAGCGGGGAGATGTGATGGTCCGGGGTTAGAACACCAGCATGATACCCAGCCCTACTTTTTGCTGTCACAGCCTGCTTTGCCTCTCTCCTGCTGCTGTGGGATTTTTTCCACTTACTCCACCTCTACCTCTCTCTCCACCTGGCCATTCCCCCTCATCAGCCTCATCACCTCCACCTGGTGCTCCCAGCTGCTCTTCATCTCCAATCAAGCCGCTCACTCTTTTCCAGATTGTCTTCGCTTCCATGTCTGACCTTCGAGCACTCACTCTCGCGCTGTTTTCGTGGTCTCATGCAACTACTTTATGTAACGTTTATACCAGTTTAAATCACGTCATCCATTTGTTCTTGAGAGACTGGGAATTCTGTAAAAATTCAGCTTTCAGTAAAAATCTCCTGGATTTTACATTCCTCAGAGAAAACTGGTGAGCACACATTATTATTTTTTCATTGTTTTAATCATGTGGTCGGTTTGCTTTGGAGAGGAGGAGACCTCTTCAGATAAGTCTGCTCTTGGTAAAAACCTCCCAGACAACTAACATTGAAGGAATTCTAACCAGCAGAAGTTTCAGCTGGTTGTAATCTGCAATTCTCACCAGTAGATGCCACTGAATCCCCCTCAATCTTAAACACTGTTAAACACTGTCATAAACACCTTAAATCGTTTGAATTCCTATTATCTGAAACTCCTACAAAGAAAAAGAACTACTAAAGCAATAGTATGTAATTATGGGACTTGGGTTGGGAACAAAAGCCAAAATAATGTAACAAAAATATACACATGCACATACTGTACAAACATAGATATATGCATACAATTTACCTTCATTGAAAGGTTCCCACTCGTACAATCTGCCCATGAAAGGTTGGTTGTTGTATGAAGAACACTGAACAGCCCTGATGTGTCTGCTGGATTGAGGACAGGCCTGTGGATGGACCAGACATACACACACATTAACACACACACACACAGATTTATTTTCAACAAAGACTCAGAGCCAACAGGTAAATTCTTTTGTAACTTCAGCAAGCTCATATTTCTCATTGTCACGCTTGGTATCCATTGATTGACTGCTAAGATGACCTCTGTTTTAACAGTTTAACCCTGTGCCGGTCTTTCTTACCAGAAGTAGGCTAGTTTAGATTCCAGTATTTATAAAGACTTGCCAGTGTAACTCAACCTCACTGACATCCCCCCATATCTCCTTTGTTTAAACAAAGCTCCTGGTCTGCTTCACTTTGCTTGAATATCTGTGTCATCGCACACCAGAGACAATATACAGATCCTGACACTGAATTTATTTTAATGCACAGGATGAATTCCATAACCTCGGATCAAATAAGCAAAGCCCATCCACTCACTTTACAGCCAGGGTTTAACTGATAAGGTTTGCTAAGCCAGTAACTTTACCAATATTTGTATACCCCTAGAAAATGTGTTGTGTAAGCATTGAATAGCATTAAATATAAACAAATGTTTTGTTTTGGACAAAAATTGAGTTCTATGCTGCAAAGTAATAATAGCGAAGATCGACTGGAGGCTAAAAAGTCACCTTTGCCACCTCCCTGCTTGTCATGGTGGGCGTGTGAACACTTGCAAGCTGGCAACTGGCTTGCTCATTGGCAATGTGTAAATACACAACCTGCATATTCTTCCATAATATACATAATGTGCAAAGCAGTACTTTTATTTTTGTATTGTTTCTGGGGACAAAGGGGATCCCAGAGAGTACAATAGTGATCTTCTCCCCCGACAGCCATGTCTTTACAACAAGTAACATTCATTTCCTGAACCAACACTGCTTTTTGCTGTCAGTTTTTCTGCAAAATACTGCTTTCACACTAATCAGCACAAAGAGGAAAATTTTGAAACTTTGTCCCATCCCTTTTTTTGGATTGCTAGTCAGTTCTGCATCACCTGGGACCCCACAATGCCTTACAAAGCGCTGTCATGCCACTTGCAGGGGGTCTTTACTGTAAGCTTCACCTGGCCTATTCACTGTTGCACCTTTGACTACCAAAATCTACTCAGTTCATCAGTGAGTCCAAGTGGACGCTTGAGCCAAATTTGAAGAAATTCCCTCTAGCTATTCTTGAGATATCACATTCATGAGAATGAGATGCATGCAAGGTCCCAGTGACCTTGACATTTCATCAACAATATTCAATCAGTTCATCCTGAGTCCAAGTGGATGTTTGTGTGAAATTTTTTAAAAATTCCTCATGGTGTTTTTGAGATATCGCATTCACAAAAATGATACGGATGCAAAGTCACCGTGGCCTTGACCTTTGATCTATGACCACCAAAATCGAACCAATTCATTTTTGAGTCAAAGTGGATGTTTGTGCCAAATATGAAAAAAAAAATCCTCTTGATGTTCTTGAGATATTGTTTTCCCAAGAATGAGACGGACGCAAGGTGATCTTGACCTTTGACCACCAAAATCTAATCAGTTCATCCTTGAGTCCAAGTGGATGTTTGTGCCACATTTGAAGAAACTCCCTCAACGTATTCTTAAGATATTGCATTCACAAGAATGGGATGGACAGACGGATGCACCTACAGACAGATGGCTAACCTTAAAACATAATTGCTCTGGCCATTGCTATTGCTGACATAAAATAGTAAAGAAATTAATGAAAGATCAGAATAAGCAAAATCATAATGTGTTTTACCCATTAAATTTCCATGCCTACAGTAGCCAACATGCTAAGAATTAAGAAGGTGAAGATTTGCGTACATTACTGTTGCAGATCCTGTAGTGAGCATGCTCTCCTGTGCAGAAGGAACTAGGCAGGGGGTTGTAGGGTCGTTCTTGGTGGTGCTGGGGTCCAGACGTCTGGCTGCTTGACTGTGGCTCCTGCTGGACCTGAGCCTGATTGGTGGTTGAGCCAGGCTGATAGAGGGGGGCCCAGACCTGGTTATTTCTGGGCTGCTGTAGCCTGGGCTGCACGTAGGGTCTGCTGTAGGGATGGAGGTTGCTAGAGGGGTCCAAGTTGTTTGACCTGTGGCCACCATGGCCTCTTGTTGTATAGTGGCGGGCATCAGCTGCAGGAGAGCGTCTCTGTCTGTGTGGTCGGGCTGTCCTAGAGGCCTGGCCTGTGTCCGTCTGCAATGGGGTAACATACGGAGCTCTACCGTAGCCATACCTCCCAGGGATGATGTGACTGCCCCTCCTGAAGACACAAAAATGAGTGGATCAACAACTGAGCTGATGACTGTGTACTGCTTGTCACCACCATCTCTAGACCTACGTACATCCCTACTGACAAGCTCAGAATTAAATCAAGTTTCCTATCGCCTCTCAAACTACAGAAAATATAATCTACTCACGCTCCTAAAACCAATTAAATAATGTACAACAGAGGGTATCCAACATATTTGGATCCACACTTTCTTTTATCTGATCTTTTAGCTAAATTTCTTTGGAAACTGTCATGGTTCTTCATCCAAACCAGGACCTTTGAGAGGTGTCCAGATCCCAGTAGCAGAATTCTGGGAGCTTTTGTCGTTATTTGGCTATTTAGATTCCAACTCAAACAACCCCCCATTACTCAGCTGTCAGTGCTATTTGTTTAAAGGCAAGCACAACAGGAAGGAGGTCACAAAGCTGCCAAGCACAAGCCGAGCCTTTGACTACATCCATAAAAGAGTAACTTCCCACTGAAGGACAGTCAGATGACCCACAGTGATGGCTCCAAAGAGTCACTTTCAGACCAGGCTGCTCAGCATGCACCACAGCCGTATGGGCTGTCTGAGGACTGGCAGATCTCAACAAAGACAAGAGCCGCATAACTGAAAAATGTTTTTAATTGACCGTCATGATAGTAAAAATACTTCAAATAGATGTTGACATGTTTGAGAAGTTTTTTTCACCGTACTTCTTTAGAGCTCAGGTTAAATAAAGTAATATGAATTACAATCAAATATATAAAGTAATAGATAATAATTAACTCTTTTGGGCCTATTTGCAGAGCAGCTTGTGTTAACAGCTAACGATAAGTGACAATGAAAAGAAGAACCAACATAAAGTGACTATTAAAAAAGCAGCAACCTCCGAGGCTGGAAAATGAAGCAGAATGCAGAAGTGCGAAATACTCCAAAATATCAAGATGGCGATGGCCAAAATGCAAAACTAGAGGTTTCAAAACAGCAGTCCACAAACCAATAGGTAAAGTCACTGTGGCTGGGTCCATTATTTAGACAGTCTATGGTATTGAGCTACCATCCAAGTCATATATTTCTGAATGAACTCAGCTGGAAGGATAAACACCATGCTTCTTAACGATTTTCCCTCATTTATTGATGATGGTGGTGGAGCGTGTTGTCAAAACACAGCTCCAAATCTCCTATTGGGGGTCAACTAGTTTTGGATCAAGTGAGGATAAAGAGAATCATGAACCTTATTTTTATACTCATGAAACCATGTTTTGACCCCTTGCATGCTGTATAGAAGTATCTGCAATCATTCTCTTTCTTTATTCATTTTAGTGAATGTTTACTTCTATATCTACTACTTCCTCTAAATACCTTAAAAACACAGCATTGGACAATTCCAGTTGTAAGCACAGTGATCTTAACACTTCAACTTGTTTTGTAGCTCAAAATCAATTTCATCTCCTTGTGCAGGATGATACAGTACCTCCGTGCACCAGGCCGGGCCTCCTTCTCTTCCCTCAGATATCCACGACTGCTGCTGTTGGACAACCTTCCTGCATTGCGGTGCAGTGGAACTGTTGGTCGCAGGGCTGAAATGACGTGGCCTGGTTGCTGGGGATGAACACCAGCTCTTCTGGAGGGGTATTGGGATGGAGTGTAAGCAGGCAAACAGGGTCTGCTTTGCTCTTGTACCCCTTTTCCACAAGTCCGGGAACAGGCTGACCAAGGCCCCCAGGCACCCCAGGAGCCCGTAATTTCTCCATGCTCTGCCCTGAACTCCTGTTGGGGCTCTGCCCTCTCAGTAACCTGTATGGAGATGAAACAACTAAGATTAGCGACACCAGAGAGCGCAAAAAAGCTGAATGCCAAGGATTGAGCCTCTATCAACGAGACTTTAATCTCCCCAGATCATGGCCTTGTATAAATGCTCAAGTCAGTGACCTCATCTCATCAACATGACTATCCTGCCCCTCTGCCTCCCACCACTGTCCATGAAAAAGACCTCTGTTCACGGTTATAAAGCCCTGATTTGGATGATTAGTGGGTGTCTGTTAGTGGCCTATCCCCTATTGGCTACCTGCATTTCTCACTGTTGACTCTATCCCTCTGTGCAACTTTGCCAGCGATGTATTAGCAGTGATCACTGCACTCTCTGTTTGAGTAGCCTGCCAGGAGAAGCCCTTTGCCAAGTCGGCTTTATCCGTGGAGCCGCGTGGAAATCCTGCTCTTTAAGGAGCACTTTGTCTCCATTCACAGCAACCTCTCTGGGCAAACACATGGCCATAGTAAAAGCTCAGCTGCCTTTGACTTTTGGCGAATGGAAAGAGAATACAGAAGCACCGGAGAGAGTTGGCAGGAAGTTCCTCTCCTGTCAATCAGCCTGTGCAGCTATTCAGAGAGACCTCACCACCACCACCACCACCACCCCCCCCCCCATCCCCCACCTCCTTCACCCTGCTTCAGCCTTTGTAACTCAACGCCACTGTCATCTCCCGAGTCGGCCATAGGTCACGCAGCTGGACTCCCGGTGAAAACACATGGAGCCGGCTGGAACTGACCCCCTCTGATCTGACCTGATAGTTGATCTGTCAGTCAGCTTCATCTACAAGGTGCATCCAACTCTATGTGGTTCCTGTGGCTTGGGAGTTCAAGAGGTGGTCTGCTGACAGCTGACATAAGCCCTCTCTGTTTCACCGCAATCAACAGAACTTTTCACTCTGCTCTCATTACAAGTTAACAGATTAGCACCCCGGTCAGGTTCCCCTTGGGAACACTCTCATTCTTAACACATGGTGGGACAGAAGAAGCACAAATGAAAGTCTGTAACTTTGGGTGGCATTTCGCTATGCCAACAAGACACGATCATGCATGCCATCTTACACGAGCAGAGCGCTCTACTAGCTTGTGCCAGCCATGCGATTAGAATGATAGATAAAACAACGGAAAGAAAAATTCCTGGAAATATTCATGGGAGGTCTGCCATCATGTGCATGAGGGTATTGAAGAGATTATATATGCTAAATTAATGTCATTCCCGTAGCAACCCTTGTAACTGCTGCTCACCTTCCTGTGGTCTGTTGTGTGTTGGCAGTGCAGGAGGTCTGACCAAAGCAACAGCTGGAGGACAGAAGCTCTACAGAAAACAAAAGTTATTGCTGGGGTTAACTGGTAGTTTTACTTACATTACTTGGATTAAAATCAATAATATAAATAGCATTGTGATGCTAATAACATAACGCTAAATTGAGATATAAATGATAATCACAGAATGAGAAATAAAAACAGAAACGCAGACATTCCTCTGCAGATAAATACAAATGAATACAAAAACTTTGAAACAATCAAACTGACATTACCTGGCAATCCAGACACAGGCTGTCTGCATAGCTCCTTGATTCTTTAAGTTGGCCCTTAAGTGAAAATAGAGAGGTTTACATTAACACACACCTGAGTGGTACTGACATTTACAACACAAGTGCTGCCTGTGCGGCTGCAGTGCAGCAGCACTGGAGGGTCAAAACCCAAAGGAATTCTGCTTAATCACTTTCCACCTACTGAATATCATCTTTTTAATCTGTTAATTCCTGGAGCAACAATCTGTGACGAGTATTTAAATATAAATTACATGTCTTAACTGATAGCTGTTCTTGGCACGAATGTCAACATCTCACCACTTCTTTTTCTCATCTGCCACTGCATCACTGTGCCTGACAGCCCCCTCAAGAAACTGACTCAGGGAAAAAATAAACGACTTCTACCCACTTGACCATGTTAGTTGACCCCTCTGACCCTTTGGCTCCTAATGAGGGAGCACCCCCTGCTGAAAGGCTGCCACCCCATTAGACAGAAGGTCTGAGGTCCAGTTAGGGAAGGACTTTCACCCCTCACCCCAGACCATATAACTCAGCCCTGTTAAGCACCTTGTCTAAATAAAGTTCATTGAAATGGACAAGATAGTAAAAGAAAAGTTCTGCACACTTTATAAGCCTCCAAACCAGAGGGAAAAAACACAGAATACACATATGCAATGATTTAGAAAGTGAGGAAACTCCTCAGGAGGTTCAAATTATTGATACAATAATTATAGGTAAATATTAACAGTCCAAATATCATCACGTTGACGTACCTGTAGGTTACTGATGGTATGGTGAAGTATTTACTACTTCACTGTACTTTCTAACCTTATACAGCAGCGTTCACAGATTCATTTCAAAGCGCAGGTAATCCTCATGTTCGGAACATTAATCCAGGTGGAAATTCAGGGTTTCCCTCCAGGGACTTTGTGCTAAGCCATTTAAATCAGCAAATCCGTATCCAGAGTTGTGAATCAAATCCCGGCGCGGCAGAAACTCCGGACCTCGGTCATCATGGTGATTCCGGTGGTTCTGTTTTTACGCACAAAGACAGAATGACAGACAGAAAGCTGGAAACCGTCACGGCAGACAGAAAACAACCTCTGCTGCGCCCTCTGCCGCAGCAACCACCGTGTGTGTGTATGTGTGTGTCATGTAAGTATGAAAGTGTGTATGCCTCCTCCTTTTCCCTCTCCTTGAGTGGCGCGCTCGGATGTGTTTGTGTGTGCGAGAAAGGCAGCGCGTAATTCTTCCACACACATTATTCCTCCACACAGCGCGTCTCTGACGCTGAAATATCCGAAGACTATTGGTGCCACTAGTGGAGTCAGTCATCTCGTTTATCAACTGAAGAAAAGCCAAAGCTCAAAGCTAAACCTGCTTCCTCTTTTGGTGACTTTTTCAACCCCAAAATAGTCAACCGTCTTCAGTGTGACCATGTTTATCAATCTGGCTGTTCTGTGATTATTGAACACCAGAGAAATTAGGCCAAGGAATTTATTTCCCTTATGTTAAGCCCTAACTTTCATATTTACAAGGTAATGCCATGTAAATGTGAAAGTTAATGAGTAAGCTCTACAACGCTGTTAACGTTGTTAGCAAGAAGTAGAATTTCAGCTGTCACACAAAAAACTGTATGGTGCATTACACACAGTTAAAATACAGAAGGATTAAATGGTCACAACTAAATGATAACACTTTATTATGATAGTCCACCTACAGATAGTTTAAAGAGATTTTTAATAAATCAACAGCTTATTAGCTGAGATTCAATTCCAGCCATTCACTCAACCTACGCTGCATAAATTGAGTGAATAGTTAAAGTCAAGCTAAATTATTCAGAGAATATCTATGTATGTTCAAGAATTGTTACATACACTATATAATCTGCATACATCTTCAAACATGAAATTTTGTCATAATTAGTGTATGAATTCTTGAGTTAGGGCCAACAACATATTTTGTGAGGTCACAGTAACCTTGACCTTTGACCATAAAATTCTAATTAATTCAAGTACAAGTGGACGTTTGTGTCAAATTTGAAGAAATTCCCTCCAGGCGTTCTTGAGATATCAGAATCACACAAATTGGACAGCCGGACAGACAACCCAAAAACATAACATGTCAAATTTGAAGAAATTCCATCAAAGTGTTCAAGAGAATGAGACACACAGGAATGAGACAGACGAGGTCACAGTCACCTTGATCATTGACCACCAAAATCTGATCTGTTCATCTTTGAGTCCAAGTTAACATTTGTGCCAAATTTGAAGAAATTCCCTCCAGGCGTTCTTGAGATATCAGATTCACACAAATTGGACAGCCGGACGGACAACCCAAAAACATAATGCCTCTGGCCAACACAGAAGTATAAAAAATACAAAATGTAGGGGGACTATCTACATAAACTGTCTCCAAATAAATATATGACAAAATCACTGATGAAACACTTTACCTTCACAACCTGAAAAGTTGTTGTTTCATTTGACGGAACAAAACAGAGTTCTTCATGGTTCAGTGGTTGACACCACACTGGATGACATACTGTACAATATGCATCTTATTGCAGCCATTGTCTGTAATGTCTACAAATGTAAGTCTGTACTTACAAATTCATCCACTCACCCCTGTGCTCCTGCACCGTATGTAAGCATATGGCTGTGTAGGTATCTGCAGGGGAGCTGGTCCCGTTGGTGCCCCACTAGTGTGTAGATGTCGATGCTGCTCAGGAATTTTGCCTTTAACCCCAATGTTTCCAAACCCCTGACAAGAAAACAAGCCGCCAATTAAAGCATTGCTAATGAACTACCGTTCCGGATGACCCATTGAAGGCCTCTCCAGACAAGATTTTGAGAAGGGAGTCACTGTTGTCTGACACTGGACAAAATATGCATTGACTTGCCATGCTACACTGAAAAAAAGAATCCATTGAACAAATTTAATATTTTGTTCAAGGTTTTAGGATTTGCAAAAATAAATGAATTGGTTAATACTACTTAACTTGTTTGACTTGATGGTTTATTTATTTAAAAAAATATATATTTTTAAATATTTGAACAATATAACTGCCAGCCAGATAACTGCCCTGGTTATGAAAATAATATAATCTGATTGACAATATTATTAAATTTAGACATGAGCAAAATATGCTGCTCTTCTAATTTAGAGGATTTTATGTTGCCCCAAGTAAAAAGGTGACGTAAAACCTCCAAACAAATTGAAATTACACTTTCAGATGGTTCTTTTTTGCAGTGCATGACTAACAATAAACAATGTACTTGGTTCATTCCAGGAGAAACTAATAGTTGGTCCTGTGAGGTGGAACGAATTGGCAGCCGTGTCTCCAGACTAGACAAAAGTCTATCAGAGAGTTGAGCACATCAACACTGCAGCCTCCAAACCAGTGCTTAGGTTTATTGCTCCTCATTCACCCAAACACAAATTGTGAAAATAATATTGCATGACTGTAGTCTTTTGGTAAGTCATTAATGGTGCAATAATGCTGCTGTCACTCCACTTTTTTTTTGTCTTTTGCTATTACTCTAATCTCCTCTATGTGTACAAAATGATTACATAACATAAAAGGTACAACTATAAACCTTATGGTTAAATGAAACAAGTTAAGGCGTGTTCTCTAGGGGTTATCAAAAGGTATTCTGGGAAATTTGACTAAAATAGAGGTACGCCAGTCAGGCTGATAGACGGTGGATCCAACAAATATGAAATTACATATAGAGTATATTACTTATAATAATACCTGTGCCCTTCTTGGCTAATCTCCAATATGAACAGAGCCAAGTCGCTTTCATCTGTGGCCAAGGGGTTCACTTATTAACTTTACAAATGCTAAATTAATATTAAACAATATTAAATAATCAGCAAATAAAATTGATCGACTGACTGAACCATCACCTTTACCCACAAAATTCACAAGGAAAAATACTATTAAAATATATCACAGCTGGGATGTTGTAACCAGACGTTGCCAGTTCAATTACTGCAACAGCCAGAAGACATTCATACCTGCCTCCTCACTAAATGTCAGTTTCTCTAAGTGTTCATATTATGTCCCTCCTGTGTCCCAGTTGTGTAGCATATTGCATATATAAATATATACTGAGCTGCTACCCTTGAACTGAATGTTTATTTTATACCATATAACATCTCCAGTGCCATTTCTGAGAATTTGGCAGTCAGTCCAACCAGCTTCACAACCGCAGACCATGTTTAACCACACCAGCTCAAGACCTCCACATCCAGCATTTTCACCTGCAAGATCCTCACCCAGACAGCTGATGCAACAATTGTTGTACAACCATTTCAGGAAAGCTCATCTGCATGTTTGTCGTTCTCATCAGGGTCTTGACCTGACAGTGGTTTGTCATCGCAGGAGACTTGTGTGGTTGTGAGGCCAGCTGGATGTGCTGCCAACTTCATGAAAATGACATTGTGGACATTTTATGGTAGTAAATGAATATACAGTTCACAGGCAACAGCTCTGTGGGACATTCATGTAGTCAGCATGCCAATGGCACGTTCCCTCCAAACTTGGTTCATCTGTGGCATCTTGTTGTGACCATCCTAAGGCATACCTGTGTAGTAATGACGCTGTTTAAACAGCATCTTGATATGCCACAGCTGTTATGTGGATGAACTATCTTGGAAAAGAAGTGCTAACCAACATGGATTTCAATAAATTTGTGACCAAATCAATCTGAGTGCTATATATCTATTGAGTGCATAAAAAAGTCTTAAGTCTTAAGATCTTTAACTTAAAACTGTGAAAAATTGAGAGAATTATCAAAAGAGTTGCCATATATCTGCTATAAGTATATTCTATAGGTGTATGCCAGCATCCATACTAAAATGGCTTGATTTTAGAAAGTAGTAGGGACTGACATTTAATGCAAGGGATGTAAAAAAGTTATGAGCTACTTAGTTTACAACAGCAGAGAAAACCAGAATCTGAAACTCGTAAAAAATGTATAAATAAATTCATAAATAAATAAAGAAAAATTGTCAAAAGTAAAGTTGACATCCGTTGGTGCACATATTAGTCCATTGTATTTTATAATCTAACTGTCATTCAATCATAATGAGTCCACCATAGTATTAGGACACCTTATTGGGTACACAGTATCACTGTATTTCAGCTACTAGAAGCTTAAATGTTCATAACAACCCACAAAAAGTTGAAAGAACAAAAAATACACTGCCAATTTACAGTCAAATGAGTGAGACCTTCTGTTCATTCACATCCTAAGTATTTTCCCCCCAGCATGGGTATCGAATAATCAATGTTTGACATGAATGCTAATGTAAGGGTCTGTTAAGAACAAATATTACTTGTAATATGAGCAACAACTGTTGGGTTATTACTTACCAAGATATAGATGCTTCATGCGTTGGGGGCTTCTGAACTGTGTGGGCCTCAGGAGTTACTACACTGTCTGAATTTCTTAAGTGCTTTCCAGCGATGAGACATCGTTCTCTCTCTCTATCTGTGCATCTGTATGTTGTCACAAGTCATGGAGTTCAGTCAGTCCTTTGGGACAAGACTACTCACAGTGTCGACAGTCTTAGGCCCATAAAATGATACAATGTGTCAGCACAAAGCAATGTGGTTTATCAAAGTTGCTCAAAATAAACTTGCTGTAGCTTTTTGATAGCTGACATTTGCACCGCATGTCATAGAAGAAAAAATAAAATGTTGCATTTATTTTTCATGTTCATATGAGAACTTAATGGGACAGGTAACTTAAAAAACAACACATCCCGCAGTCATTGTGGTTATGCAATCACAACGTGTCAAAAACTGTTATTCAGCAGGAGCAAAAAATGAAAAGGTATATGTGCTTACTGTAAATTTCTGAGGGTACTCAACTAAAGAAGCCTTTTACACACTCGCCTGACAGTCACGTGTGGATTCAGCTTTCTTGAGACAGTGTACCACCTGAATGATTCCTATGAACATTCCCAGATAGAAAAAGAAAACATCTTTAAGAGCCATTGAAAACCAGGAAACAACTTAGCACCGAGAAGAGAAAAACTCACGCAACATACAACCTGATGTTCTTGTCTTCTTCAAGTCAAACAGCCGTAAGCAACGCACTGATGTCCAGTGGAGTGGATGACATTAGACAGCAGCCCCACGGTGTGTGTGATGTTGTTTGACACTCCATACCCCTGCAGTTGCTCCTCCAGGTCGGTGGGGTATACTTGCCGACATACCTGATTAAATAAGGGTTAAAAATTCTTTGTGGGATGGTTTGAGTGAGGGGAGCAGGAACAGGTGGTGAGAAACTGGTGCAGCCTCTCGCCTTCAGGGACATTCCAGTCTAAGTTCACACTACCCAGAGGAACCTTCATGGGTACTGGACCTGCTATCACACACATACACACACATACAGACAAAAACACACTGAGAGTGTCTGCCTGACAGGAGGCTGATGGTCCATGAGGTGCTCTTAATGCTGTCCTTCAAGTTTAAGGCCATATCCACTCTGTTTTTATTTTGAAACAGCATTTTAAAATGAAAATATTAACATTAGCAATTTAACATGCCTGAAGACACATATCACATGCCTATTCAGGTACACTGAGAATGTGCATGGCAGTGTAAACAGGAAGCAGACTGTCAACTCTGTGGTTGAGTGTTAGTTAGAGAAAATACTAGAGATGGGAAAAAAGTAGGGTTAAAGATGTCTTTGCTTGGACCAATGCCAAAGTGGGAACCAGGCAGCAACCTTCATGGCCGAAAAATGAAGCCAATGCAGAAGAGCTAAAAACTGTAATTCCTTGAATGGCCTCTTAAGGCTGGCTCCAGAGCTGAGTCAATCGCATAGACCACCATGTTAAAATGCCCAACTTTACAGCAACATGTTGGTACAAAACAGGTGCTGGATTTTAATATAACTCAGCCGTTAAACTTTTATTTGGGCCTAAAGTCACCGATGATTAAGGGCAGGGCTGCTTGCGTGACAGGCGCTCTGTGAGGCATTGCTACAGTCCTTGAATCAGATCCAGCCCCCGCTCCTTCACAGTTCCACGCTCTTGTTCATCACTTCTGGTTCAAAAACCCAAGATAGCGACGGCTGAAATGCCAAAAATGAGGCTTCAAAACGAGAGTCCACAAGCCAATGGGTGACATCACGGTGGCCACATCCATTGTTTTATATAGTCTAAGGGTATAATCTTTAATGAAAGCAACATGAGTGTGGCTGTCAAGGCAGCGCAAATCAGAATGGAAGTTGCAAATTCCACGACATATTAGAGCAGCACCAGGAGAAATCTGTTGGTGGGGAAAGCCATAGAGATGGGAAAGGTGTACCTACACAAGAAGGATGAAATGACAAAAGATGGGAAGACCTAGCTATAATTTTTAGCCTTGACAAGATGTGGCTGATAAGACCCAATCAGGGAGCGAACATGGGAGTCTGTGTCATCATTTTAAAAAACTTTCGCTCTCATCTGTCAAGATAAAGAGGCAACCATGGAGTTTTCATTGTAAAATAGGGCCAGCAGGGTTGTCAAAGGTCTCAGTTTAAGAGGTTCCAATACGTCAGAGTAGTGTAGACACGAGGCGCAAATGAAATGAAAACGCATTAGTGTGGATGAAGCCTAAGACATGAAGTTGAGCATTAACATATTTTAGAATTTGACTCAGACTCACAGAACCAGGGGAAACTTGCAACTTAAAAAACAACTGGTTTGAACTGATTAAAGAAAGTCGAGGCTTCTTCACTCCTGTGGACAGATTTCCAGGAGAAGGCGATCATGTAAACTATGTACACAAACTGAGTGTTAATACAGAATTTTTAATACTAAGTACAATACAGAAAATCAGTGGTAAACAAAGAAAAGTCCTTGTCCTCGTCTGTGCCCTTCCTTTTATGTCAGGCAGGAAAAAGTGAGAGCGATGCATGAAACATTATTTAAGACACAGAAAAATCATTCTAGTCTCGACAAAAGAGACACGGGTCATTTTCAGCTGATGACTAATGGTGGGGAGGGTTCATTCAGAAAGCTTTTAAAGTGCAGAGGATGCTCCGTAGGGACCACAATGCACTATGAGTCAATACGTCCCTTTCACTTCCTTCAAGTATGTTACAGCTCCAAGCATTGAAGAATCAAACGATGTGTTTTCAGTGAAAATCTACATTCAATCAAGACGCCTTTATGGTGATTATTTCCTCAGACATCTTTAAAACAGTCTACATCCATCTTAAAGAGCCTCTAGGGAAATATACCCTTCAGTTTCCAAAGATTTTATTAACTGTCAGTGGTAAGTCACTAAGTGATGATGTGCTATAAATGGAGTTTGAGATGAAGCCCCGCAGGCGCCCGGGAAAGCTAGGTCCATATGTGTGCATTGTTAGTGTACAGTGTAAGAGTGAACCTTTGGTCCTCTTCACTTGGTCTCAGAGAGCTTCGCAAGGCTGGCTTGGCGGAAGGCCGCTCGGTCCCTCATCTCCAACACACAGTCTCTCACCATCTCTGCAAACATGGAGGGCCAGAGTTTGTGCAGGGCCTCACCCTTCAGATTGGTGTCTGATGCCCTTTGGACCAACTCCTGGAGGTACTGCTCTATCATGGCAGCACGCTCCGATGACTCCACAGTGCCCTCCTGTGAGGAAAACAAGAGAATATCATTCATGGTGATTCCATTGTCATAAGTACATTAAGGTGAGGTGAAGTGGCAGGAATTCATAGCACGAAAATGTAAAGCTCGTACACTAGGTGCAGTAGTTGAACACAACAATGTAGATCTAAATGAGGCTATCACATGCACATGTTTATTATAACTGCTGAAGCAAGATATTTATTCTTTAGAATGTCATTAAAACGGGTGTCAGTACAGTCAAAAAAGCATACTATTTTGTAGCCAAAATGAATGATACAGTAAGCACAAATTACAGTACAGTACAGCACCCAAATATACTTTAAATGTCAGATTTAACTTTTGAAATTCCTGTCATGAAGTTACGTCTTAGAGAAATGAGAATATGGAATAAGTTAACACTGTTGAAATGCCTTAATCTTGATGACTTGAGATAAATACAGAGGTACAAGCTACACCAGGCTTTGGCCTTGCAGACTGCTTGTTAGGAGCATTAATTCATTGCTGGTGCTGGTTTGGGGATTGCATAAATAAAAGATAAAATAAAATAATGTAGGGCCCGTAACCTGGTTCGGAAAATATGTTTTGCATGGCAGCAAACTCTAACGCAATAGACACTTTTCACACCCTCTCACACCACGCGTTCATTTCCTAAGCCAATAAAAATAAATGATTACTTTATGAGGTCATGACACAAAAACAGGATACAGTGTAAGGACAGCCAAGACAGCACCATAAAACACTGGCAAAGCCAGCCGCCATTTGGGTTTTGATGCATCTTTACTTGTACTTGGAGTGGCCAAAAAGAATGGAGAAAGACTCACATCACAACAGTAGTTTATTACATATCATATATAAAATAAGTCTGGATGAATATGTGATGTCTCCAAATACGTCCTAAAATGATAAAAAGGTTTAATAAAATGATTGCTGGTTTGCTGAGGAGTTCAATGGATTTATGCTTAAAATGATAATGACTGTAACCACAAACAGTTCCACTGCACATTAGTGTAGGGTGAAATTCTCATAAAGTACACGAATGCATGTTGTCCTTCAGAGGTTTGCTGAGATTTTCAATAAATTCCTGTTCAGGACAACATGTGACCATGTAAATTTTGCTGTGTATTTTTTGTGAAAATGAAAGGGAAAATCAGCTCAAAATGACATAATAACCCACTGACACTGAATTTCCACATATTTGAACTGCATTGAAAAAAGAAAATGTTGCAGCAGTCAGTATCTGATTTCTTTTGGTCATATCCGGGATGTGGCAGAAGTGCATACAGTATATATAAATATACCAAATGGTGCCATAAAAATCAATTTGGGTTCAGGTAAAAATATTTGGGAGCAGGTAATTTACAGGTACATGCACAAATGCATGTTTACTTTAGTTTATTAGGATTCTTATTAGATACAGCATTGCTGCAGCTATTCTCCCTTAAAACAGACTTAACATACTGACAATGCAACTATTACAACTTTGATCATTACACGTAACAGCTTATTTCTTCATATTTTGAGCCTTGCAATGCCAGCCCAACCCACTGATTGAATGAAAAGTTGTACTATAAAGACATTTTAACTATGTACCAGATAATAAAATGAAAATCCACTCATTGGTGGATGCAGTGTATCCTTAAGTAAAAAGGCTAATCTGAACAGCAGGCAGCAAAGTAAGAGAGATGTGACGCCGATACAAGAAGCGATATTGTACTATAGTTCCTGATCTTGACAACACAAGCTCAAACACACCACTCCAAAACATCTTGGTGGAAGGAAAATAGAAATTGTATTATGAGTGCATTTCTGGAGCTGGCCATATGCTGTGATATACTGCCTAAAATTCTTATTATTGTTTGTCGATGGAACTAACCCTCTCAACTGCTGAGTGGGCAGTTATCCCAAATCTGACTTATTTATTTGTTGTGGTGAAAATGAACATTGAGTTATGTTTGGGACTTGGAGCTCAGCATTGTTTTTAAACCACAGCACAATAGCACAGAAAGTGAAATCAGATGTCCTATTGGAATAATGCATTCAGCAAAACATCTGTGATGACAGCTGCCTGCATGTTTACTTCTGTGGCATGCACATGCTCACACACCAATTATACAGGGTGGGTGGCAAATGTTGATTCCTGTCTGATGGTGCACTAGACTTATTATATTTATTTTACATGGAAATACTTGTGTTTGGTAAATCATTCTCTTGCCACCTGATTTGTTGCCTTCTAACTTTTGTGAAAGCTCAGCTACAATAGATGTACTGCAACAATGACAGTTAAGTTTGACACTCTACAACTCAACAAGGCCCTGTTGGCAAATAGTAGACAAGTGGATAGATGTGGGACTCAAAATAGCTTTTACAAACTTTTCTATCACCTGTTAAAAGATATATGTTTTTTAAACAAAAAAAAAAAAAAACAAGAATAAAAAAATTAACAGAGCTGACCTCAGGGCTCTCTGCACTGCAGTCTCTACTTGGGTAGTTGAACAGCGCTCTGCTCAGGCCCTCTCCCAGGAGCTTCCCATTATCTCGCAGCTCCTCCGGACTCAGTCCTGCCCGCCGGCCGCGCCCCTCCAACAGGAATTGCAGCTGGCGTTTCCTTTAGGGTGGAGAGAAAAAGGTAAGTTGGACACACAACACACCTGAGGAGAAACAGTGGCAGAAAGTGAGTGATGCCAAGGAAAAAACAGTAGAGTCCTTTGAAAGTGATGTAAACTACATCGCAAATGTTGCTGTCTATCAGTATGAAATCTCCTGTGTTACACTACTGCACAAACATGTTCCACAGGCCAGTGCCAGGATCCTGAAATAGTCTGTTCAGAGGAGGCTAGAGGCAAAAATTCCATATACAATAAGATAAGTTAGTTAAGTGTCTCTGTGTGTGTGTGTGTGTGTGTGTGTGTGTGTGTGTGTGTGTGTGTGCCAAAACGCATTAGTGTGTGTCAGTCACACATTACACTGACTAACAAGGTAAAACAAGCTTAAGGAAGGTAGACACATGTGTTTGCGAGTGTGTGTGTATTACTGTCGGAGAGAATCATGTGGGCATCAGTTAAGAAAGTGTTGTGTGTCGATCAAATAAATTTGTTAATAGAGGGTAATTGAGTGTAAACATCACTTGGGAGAACAGCAGTTATGATCAGATTACAGCAAAGATCAACTCAGTCAATTGGCTCTTTTGCAAGGAAAAGTCAATGTGGGAAACCCTGAAACACTACTTCTAGAGTACATTTTTTCATTTTGGGTTTGAGCCACAAGTTAACATGATACTTAAGTTGCTATCTGACTTTAACAAACACAGCCAGTAAAATCTATTTAAAGGTCTTGTGCAATTTTTTGGGTTTTGCAAGATACAACAAAAGTATTAAGGATTACAGTGGGTGCATTCCTTAAAACAGTTTTCCCTTGATATTTCCCTTCACTGAGACCCGTAGTGATTTTAGGTTTTTCTAGTACAAAAATGTTTAGGGCCTTTCTTATACATCAGTACAACACGTGCACAATGTGGCATTATAAGCAAACAGCTGATGAAAGCAGGAAAATCACAAATAACAGAAGTGGGACCTCATGTTGCAATTATTTGTAGTAAATGCTTTATGCTGGTAGCAAGTATTGTATACACTTACAAGTAATGACTGAAAATAGCTTTGTTCAGCAGAAAACAGAGAGGTGCCATAACTGTATGCCTTTCAAACAATTTGTCCTGTAAAACCTGGCTAACTGATCAATTTTACAGGAGCATGTGTCCACAACAAACTGTAACCAAAATCTAACAGTGAAGGATTACACACATCATAAACAGTGTTGCAGCTTGGTCAAATAATTTTTTTTAGAAACATTACAACGTAATTGAGTAAATGCTCCTTATGCTGCACATCACACTCTGGTCTAGTCCGTTATATTGACTGATTAAAGACTTAAGTTAAACGAGAATCCATAAGGATGTGTACGTTAAAGGAAAACTTCACCCATTATATATCAGTTACACACTCTTTTACATTGAATTTGTGAATAAAAATATCTTGAGTTAATGAATTGACTTCCTAGTCTCACACAACTCATGCGGGATAATCCAAGTCTCATTTATCCAGTCACATACTCAGTACTTGTCAAACAGACAGCCCTTTGAGCCAATTGACAAAAATGTTAATTTTACCTTGCTAAACACAGGAGCTGCTGGTCTACCGCTGCTTTAATTGGTTGTCTGTGTAATTGTGTGACTTTGCCGAACTCAAACTAACACTTTAAAACACCAAAATCACACAATAACACAAACTAACTGATAAAGGCAGCAGTAGACAAGCAGCTCCCTTCTTCAGCAAGTTATACTGTTTTCGTCAGTTAGGCCCGGCTTTAAAGAGAACATAGTTAAGTTTCACTTCCAATTAAGTTCACCGTCAGAAAGAGCTGTCTTATTTGGAAGTGCTGAGTACAAATGGATAAATGAGACTTGGATTATACTGCATGAATCCTGTTAGAGTTTGCAAATGGATGTTTTGATAGTTTTGCTGTTATTAAACAGCTCACCTATGAAATTCGTCAAGATTTACCTCTGTTTTTGGATTCTTCTTTCACCGAAAGCAAGTAAGAAAAATGTTTTCTTCACAAATTCAACATAACACATGGCAAGTAAGTACCACATACATGTGGTAATTTGTGGGGTTGAGGGTTCCTTTATTATGATCCTTGCGAAGAATGTCTGTCATGCACGTTTACACGAGCAAAGGTTTTAATTGCAGCTGCACGTAAAATAACATCCAAGGCATCTTACAGTAGTTGGATCCTCGTGGGAATCCGTGGGAATGTCTGGGCCTACCTCTACACACTCTGTTATGCAGGAGCCATGACAACTCAACAATGTTTCAAGCTAAACCCACTAAGCAACACAAGAGCTTTGTGGGAACATGAAACATAAACTCCTTACATTGTGTTTTCTGCAGATGTTTTAATGGTTATCTAATTTCCCTTTTCCAGTATTTTTTATCCACAAAACTTTATATAGCACACAGTCTAAGGGAGGAAAGTTCTGATAAATAAGAGGACAAATTAAACAGCAGTTTGTGTAATAAATAGATGTGTTCACTAAAAGGGTAATAATTTTGCATGCAGTGATTAACATGTCAGTACTGATGGGAAAAAAATCTTCGGCCTTGGGCTGCTGTGTATTATCTATCCATAAAAGTGTATGAAGCGGGATGAGATGAAGCCTAGAGCAAGTTGTCTTAAAGTTTACCGGTTCATTTTCGACATCATTCTGAAAGGACAATCGAGGACACTGAGGCAGCTCAAACTCAATACTGGGCTCACATAATGACATGCTGCGTAAAAGTAAGTGACAAGTTGGTTTTATTTTTTTGTTTACATTTTATTTAACATAATGTCATTGTCTTCGACCTTGAACCATATAACATAAAGGCTTTCATTTCCTTAATTCAGTCATCAAAATTGAGGTTAATTGGAAAGATACTGATTAATATAATACCGTTTCTTAACCAGTCAGATGATTCAAACTGGCAATTTTCCAATCTTTAGAACAATTAATAATAATAATAATAATACTGATAATAATAACAATAGTGTGGTGCAGTTTTGCTTTTGACCTTTTACAATTTAAGCTGCACTTAAACAACCAATGCAGACCATTGTAAAAAGTTCTTGTGCGTGACAAAAGCAGAATTTTGCTTTGTGAGGATGTTTCTTATTAACCAAGAGTGACAGACCTCTAGAGCTTTTGGCTGGGGAGAGAGAAGAATGTTTGTGTGGAAGTGCCAAGTACCCACCCTTACCCTGAGACACATAGTCTAATTCCCCTGGCTCCTTGGTGCCAGGCTCTGTCTCGCTGACTAACACAAACACACTCACGCACACACACTCAAATGTATACGTGCACAGGCATGCACGTACATGTACAGTAGCCTACACACTCACAAGCTTTAACTCACACATACACATATAAGAATCCACCTATTCTTAACACACTCAAACAAATGACGTACAGAGTCCAGGGCACAGTACACAACTGTTATTAAAATGCACTCAATGTTATGTTGTGGTTAATTTTCTAAGATCAAGTTCTTACCTGGATTCCTCTAACAGCAGGAGGAGCCGGCAACGTGGAGTTTCGGTAGCTGCTATATGACCCAGTGTCCCAAACACACGCTCCGCAGCGATCACATCATTCATGGTCACCTAGGGATACAGGTAGAATTTACACACACAGCAGGAGATACTTTATCATGTGTATCTCCAAACTCTGACAACACAAAAGAAGGACTTACAGCTTTGTCAGGGGTTATACCATCTTAAACCATCCAGTCCCGGCACAAAACTACAACTCTGTACTGTGTTTTACTGAAGAACATTTAACAGTAGTGGTTGGGATAATTAAGCTGAAAAAGGCTGCAGGAGGAATGCATAAAGGCCCTCACCTCTTGGCCATTGATCCTCTGCAGATTAAAGTGATTGAGGCGGTAGATGACAAAGGAGCGCCACAGAGCCAGACTGACCACCGGGTTGCCCGCTGGGTGGATGGTCAGCTGGTCCAGACGCCTCACCTGAGTCAGGGCCGCCAGCTGAGGCAGACGGCTGATGTTGGTTTCTAAGAAGATCAGGTGCTGCAGAAAAAGTAATCAGTTCAGACAGGTAGAGCTATGTAGCTACAGTATGTTTGTCCATGCCTGCTTCAGCTCAATTAGTTGATCATAGCAAAGATTGGAAAAAATGTCCTACTTAATATATTGTACATGAAACATGTATTTCCATTATAACATTTATTATAAAGAATATCATTAGTCGACTGTGTGACAGTCAGCTCTTGTACAGGCAAAATTAACCTAGCTTAGACAACGAAAAGTGGACTGGGAAAAACCTTACACAGAGAGTCAAACATTTAAGGTAACGTGTATATGGTTTCCCTCTTGCTGTGAACATTATCCCATGCCTTATTCTGGTATGTGGCTGCTTTTCTCACCGACAGATTTGGAAACTTGACCCTTATTCGCGGCAGTGTTGGTACAATGGCGTCAAAGTTGATGTAGCGGAAGGTTATTACAGTGACAGCACCAGCGGTCTGAACTCCCCAGCCCCTCTCCAGGGCCTCCAAGGCCCCGGGTCCGAATAAACGCAGGGTGTCTCCATCCAGCTCTGCCAGGTGACTGTCAGAGAGGGACAAGCTCTGAACACTGCCGCTCCCTGCCTCCACAAGCCTGCAAAAAAAACACACACACACACACACACACACACACACACACACACACACACACAAACACTTGATTTGCTGAATGTGCAACATTTATTGCCTTTAAGCACATCTTTGGGCCAAAAGTGCTTTGCTTACATTTGTTTTAAAAAAGGAAGCATTGTGCTAAAAGAAGGTAAAGGCAGCATCGCTGCAGAACACCCAGCAGTCTAGTCAATGTCCTATTTGTCTCTCCTAATTGTTCTCTATTCTCCTATACGACAGTTGAAGTGCCCTTCCCTGATAAGAGAGTCGTGAGAGTGGAGAATCTAGGCGCGTCTCAAGGAGACATAATCTCCCTGCCCGAGCCCATGTGCTCAGCCCTCTGGGTCTGCTGACACTCAGGGGACTTTTCTGCATAGCAGGGCATCGGATGGCTACTGGCTGCACACTACTCAACACTGATTATTTTGAGTTTAGCCCGCCAACACACTAATCACCCCTATTCATATTTCACACCCTTCCAATCTCGCCGCAACAGAAAGCCATAGTGGTTAGAAGACTAATCCTTTGATTACAGAACTCTTATCCAAGATTCTTGTTGAGACCGATTTTTAGAAAGTGTGTGTTTGAGAAAAGAGAGAGTGAGTCAGGGACAGGAAAAGGACAGCAGACATACTGTAGACAGAGAGGTACATACATCAGGAAAGACAAGGAAGCTGTACTGTAACTGAAGCTTCTTTGAAAAGGCCACCTTTGTTGCGTGCACAGTAAGACTGATCCCCCAGAGATGACTCCTCTCTGTACCAGTTCCCTCTCATAACTGAGAAGCAAAAGGGGGATCAAAAATTTGGAGAATTGATCAGAGCTGCAACTAGGGATTTTTTCCCATGGCTTAATCCTCTTATAATAAATCTGTGAGCTGTTGAGCTAAAAAAAAATATATACCAATGAGAAGTCTCCAGACTGCTTTATTTCCTATCCAAAATCACCTGATATTCGATTCACTTACACAAAAGACAGGATTGTCCAAACTTTTTTGAATGGGGGCCAGATAAGATAATGTGAAAATACCATGGGGGCCAGCTGCTTCTCGCATTATATGGGTTATTTAAAAAGAAAACATACAAATGACTCTACTGCTTCATCTTTCACTGAAAAAGTATTTAACTTTCAACTGCACCTGAAAGCTGCAGCCCTTTCTGAAAACATATTAGTTCCGCCTGCGTAGTTCCTACTTGCTGCATATCTACAAGATATATGATAGTCTTGCCAATGTGGGGTAAATTGAAAAAATGCAAAGTGATCTGCTTGATTAACCAATACTGTGTGATGGGCCACATATAGTCTATTTTGAACAAGCCAAAGGACATATAAAGTCAAGATTGTCCCCTGACATGAGAAAAGCGGAAAATCCTCACAACTGAGAAACAAGAGAGTGAGATACTTGTCTTTAGTCTGTAACAGCTGAGACAGTTAGGATGGTTTATGTATGTTTACTAACCAGTTATCATAGTGGAATATTCTACCACACAGCTTCACATTTGTAAACTGCTGGAGGCGGAACGTGACTCTACACTGACATCCAGCTCTTGGTGGGTGATACTTTGGCCTCAAGTCACTATGACTGAATCATTCTTGTGTAAATACAGGTGAATGGTCAGGTGCCTCAGGAGACAGCAAAGTGCAGGACCAGTTCAGACTATGGCTGTAAGGCCTTTAGGAAACTTTCTGAGTATGTGTGGTCTGCTTGTAAGTGTCCATAGAAGTTTAAATTGTGATTTAAAGTATTCTTTGAGGCTGTAGTCTGCCTTGGAGTTCGGTGGGTTTATGTAAGTTTAGTTAGTTTTAAATAGCCTTTAGGAGAGCAACAACAACCTAACATGAAGCCACAAAATACACCTGCCCTTAAAAAAAACTCAGATTAATCGTGTACTACAGCCTGAGTCATTAAACCAGTGACAGACGGGGAATATCCCACTCAGTCATCATATCTGTATCCAGACACATTACTCTTAGATGATACATAATGAGATCCTTCATGCACACTGCATGAATGCCATTCCTAATCAAATGTCAAGGGACGGTCATGGAGAATATGGGGGGATTGCCATGGGCACTGAGAAGAGGATATGGTGTGGCAAAGTCATTCTTATGGTTAATTTTTCCTGGTGGCCAACAGCCAAACTCTAACTAAAAAGTCCCCTGATGGCACAGACAGCTTTTTCCCCCCAATGACCAAGATTACAAAACACACATCTATAAAATAGATGACAGTACACTTTGAACAACACATAAGGTCAATATCACTCTCGTTCCTTGTTACACTACTAACCGCTAGAATTAAAGAAAAGGGCGCTGACAGATGTGACAAGGCCTAAATAGAGTGGATTTTTGAGTGCAGCTACAAAATCAGGAATAAGTACATAAATGTTTTAAGATGAGTGCAAGTTTCCATATAATGAAATGTACATTGTACAACAACAAGAGCTTTGACTGGAAGCAGGTGTAATACTTAAAGCATTAAAACCAAGTTGTAAGCAAATGTCGTATTTGTCGTATTTTCCCACCTGAACCCTATTTTCCCTTGTTTTTGTGTCCAAATGACTAATGGGACCAACAATTTTAAAGAGTGCTGCAGCCGGCAGCTGAGAAACAGGGTGCAATGTAACCACCAATCAACGCCCACTAAAAGTGTTGGTTTTTGCTACTGACAGGCTCAGATTGTTTTAAGTGTCTGATAAAACATTTATCTTAACCTTTCATTTGAGCTGTTCTTTTTTATTTAACCAAGTTGCACACAATAAGAAGTCTTGTTCTAGCGTCTTGTGAGTTGATGTACTGCAGGAGACCAAAACAAGCAAACCACATCAAACAAAAGGTAAATAAAAACATTTTATTTCTCTGTATGGGTCATTTCCATAATGTTACCAGACACTTAGAATAACAATATGAGCCTGTCAATGGCAAAAACAAGCCCTAAGTGGTTACACTGAGGCCCATTTAGCAGTTGCCAGCTGCAGCACTCTCTCTTCATACTGGACCAATTTCAAAAAATGTTGTTCCCAGTCACTTAGACACAAAAACATGTGAAAATAGGGTCCAGGTTGAAACATACCAAAGCTTCTCTTTAAAGTTGCAAAGTCCAAGTGGCTTGGCCAGCAATCGACGGGGAGGCAACGGCCATTGAAAAGCAGTTCAATCATAAGGATACGCCACGCCTCCGAGATGTAAGATTGCCAAAGGCAGAAAATCAGTAGGATTGGAGAGTGGTGCAGGAGATGGAGCGTAACATGTAGATAAGTCATGTAAAGAAAGAGAGTAACTTCTGTGTGCCTGGAAGTGTGCCACCAACATACTCTGCACTGTGTCATGTATTGTTCCCCCTTAATAACAACTGAAAGGCTGCCAGGTGGCCCTGAATCCCCTGGTGACATGAACCCAGCAACTAACGCTGAGAGAAGAAGCGAACAAGGCAGGGAAGGTTGACTGTCTGAGAGTCTGTCACAATTACATGGATCCTGCTCTAGCCCATTAGACTCTGAATCTAATTCAATTAGGGCTATCTCACTTAATCCTACAAGAGTTTTTAAAAGGACATCTGTCATCTCTCAACAACTTAATCCTCCCTAAGAAATGGCTTGTAACATACACATGTCTCCAATTGCCTGCTCTGAGTGTAATGTTTCCTACCCGTCACTACCACACAGTATTTCTATGTCCTTATGCAGTCATCTGAAAAATGTATATCATCATTTCACAGTAACAAAGTGAAAAAAAGTTGTTCAAGTGGCAGTTACTGGTGCAGTGCAGATGTTGGGCTTATTGGACTTATCGCTGAGTCCTGCAGACTGTTACTGTACAGTGTGTGGTGATTTTGGATTTAAGGTTTCATTTAAGGAGCCTGCCAAACTTCATTTTCACCATTGTGAAAATAATTCATGTATGTATGTGCCTGTAAAACCACCTGTGTCTCGCAACTATGAATTAAATAAATGTATGAACAGTACAAAGGCATTCCCATCTCCCCAAATGGTGGCCAACATCACTATTAAATTACTAAGTGATAACTCTTCCACTGCAATGCAGGTCAAATAAATCTAAAATGGTTAATACTTGCATTACAGTCACATCTTGGCAGTGACATAAGTCATTGTCCCATAACTTATTAGAGGAACCCATTGACACTATCATGCTACATGCGCTGTCATCATTCTAATTTGTCACCATTATGGAGCTGATGCAAACCAGAGATGACATCATATCATCATCTTTTTCTCCATTTGTCACCATGATTAACTACATTCTGAGGCAGTGTAGATGTCTTCTTTATATTGAACAGTTTTCAATTATTTGTGATACAATTAATTTGGTTGCAAATTTGGAAAGCATAGTTTTCAGAACACCAATAATGCAAACATTGCACATGAAGCAATTGTGAAGACTAGAAATATTTAAAAATTCTTGACTGAATACATGAATAATGAGATTACACTGCATAAATCTAATCATACAAAAATAAGTCACTTTGTATCAAATGCAATTAGCTGTTTATATCAGCATTCTCACAAATTTCTTTTCAAAACTTGTTGGGACTTTTTTTTTTTTTTTAATTAAATTAAGGTCGTGTTTTTACTCAAAATGCAATGATTCTAGTTCTCAAAAGCCACCTTGGAGTTAAAGAAATAGAGGGCAGTCCCCAGTCTGATACTCAGGAAGAAACACACATGCACCAGAGGTTGCTCTGCTCCCCAGGCTGTCACTGAGCAGATCCAGATGTGTGGATGTGCCATGTCCAACCCCTGACCTAAATGGGAAACCAAGAATCTGTTAAGATTATGGAGTCTCAGGATTATAGATGAGCTGCAACAAACCGTACACTGTCTGTTTGCAAAAGAGTAAACCTTCCCATGCTGTTGGAATTTCTGGGAATTCACACCCCTACGGACCTGATCCATGACGTCATGCACAAGTGGCACAAGAGTGTTGATTCACAGGCCTCAAAAAATAGGGACAAGTTCTTCCATCATCTGCCCCCTTCATGTTTGACAGTGGGGAGGATGATGTAATTTTCACCAGCATCTAGTACTTCAACAGCTATCTGAGGTGACTGGAGCTACACTGTGTAGGCATTATAACCCTTCAGTAAACCCACACACTGGTGAAATAAACCTCTAAATTTCCAACCTACTGCACCTATTCCCAGGTATTTTATGATTAGTGAGTGATACAATTCCCATGTTAAAAGAAAGTGGTAGTCTGGATCACATGAGTCCTGTTCGTCACCAGGAACTTTTAAGCCACATAACTGAAGTTATAATCGACCCTGTAAATGAAAGCCATTGCCATTGAGGGATTGTGCTTCGGGGCCATTTTGGTATCCTGGTGCAGGAAGGAAAAGCCGTCTTTGAAACATGTAATAATAGTCCCTGACACAGCCCCCACTTTCATCTCAGCCCTGCCTCTCATAACTCATTCAGACCTGGATCACTCTCTGCAGGAGAGTATATCAGAGCTCTACGCTCAACGTAGCACAGACTGGTGATTTATAGCGCTTACAGCATCATGTTATAAACAGTGGAGGAAGAAAACTGCCTTCAAACATCTTAGACATGCATGTACTGATTTTACCAGAGGGCTCAGGGGCAGCCAAGACCCTCACCCATGGAATAAGTGAAGGAGTCACTTTGCTGTTCAAGAATATTTCAAGATGGGTCTGATGCACCAGCTGTTGCAGGGATCAAATCTGTAACCAGGATGATCTCTCTGTATGTTTAGACTATTCTGACAACCCATGAGAAAAGAAAAACGGATGGTGCAGCTGCTAGAAACACACGTAGAAAATATCAATGACAAGGAGGTCAGGTAGGCAGGAACAGACGACTAAAAGTCTGGATGAATGTTTTTTCAAGCAGATACAATGTGGTTGCACTTCTAATACTGTACTGTATTAGAAATATATATGAACTGAAGATAACAACATTCAATAAAATGACTTTCAGGGTCTTCTACCAGGTGCAGCAAGAAGCTCTGATCTGAAAAAAATCTTAACTAGTAAAGTAGTGGAGTAAAAAGTACAATACTTCCCTCTGAAGTGTAGTGGGGTTGAAGTGGAAAGTGGCATGACATTAAAAACAAAATAGGGCAAACATAAGAAAAAAAATTGTATGTTTGTACTCTCGTATGTAGTTTCTTGCATGAAGCCCATTGCATGAAGTGAAAATCACACCCCTTCTTCAACACCTTCACTGGCTCCCAATACAGCAGAGAATTCAATTCAAGATCCTCCTCATCACCTACATATCCCTCAGTAACCTTGCCCCCTGACACCTTACAGACCTTCTCTGACGCCACTCCCCTACTCTCCACCTCAGATCATCAGATCCCAACATTCTGACCCCCCATCACCATAACCAAGCATCGCACCTTGGGGGACAAAGCCTTTGCCATTGCTGTCCAAACCCTCTGGAACTCCCTCCCTCCAAACATCAGGAACTCACTCACTGCATTCATTTAAAACCAACTCAAAACCCACCTTTTCAAATTAGCCTACAACACTTGACTCCCATTGCCTTCTCATATCTGAACTGTTATATCCTCTATGTTTTGTATTTGTATTCTGTTCTTTGTATTTGTATTTGTTCTTGTTTCATTTAAGCATCTTTCAGTATTACATATTTTGTATTTGTAATTATTTTATTTTTTGCATTTCATGTAAAGCATCTTTGAGTATTTAGAAACGCGTCCTATCCATTATTTTTATTATGATTATCATTATTATTATAACCTTGACAAATAAAACCAGAACTTTCTGCAGGACTAAGATACCACATGGGAAGATGTGTGCACAGCAATCTAAATGAACTGAGCCTTTGCTCCATTTTGCAATACATCTGTTGATCTCTAAAAATTAGCCAACACAACTCATAAAAATGCAATCACTTTGTTTCTAATTACTGGCCAATACAGACAACTTTGCTAATCTAGTGACAAAGACCATTTAAGAGCCCAGGCGAGGGCTTATTTTGGACTTTTTGTAGATGTACAGTATATGGCAAGGTGGGTGTACAAACACATGCGTTTTTGTCTTACTTTGGATCTCGTGGGCTGTTTGGACGACTGTTGGTGCGAAGTCTGCTCTCTGTTCCCCCTGATGGTCGCTCAGGTCCTGAACCTGGGCTTACCCGCCTGATGAAACAAACATAACAAACAAACAATTCTTTTTAGAATCTTGAAGGAAAAGCAGAACAGCAGACGCTCAGATTAGAGAGTTCAGCGAAAATTGACTGACTTCCAGCATTAAGGAAAAATGCATAAACTGTACTAGTCTCTCCCTTACGCATGCTTCTCTCTCTACCAAAATCTTTCATTGAAAGACACATCTCCTTCACTTAATCTTAGCCGCCAATCAAACTAAAGGGCTACACCATCTTGATGTCTATTTATGCCATTTTAAATGTTACCCCCCCCCAACACCTTGATGATCTCCCATTCAGGCAGCACAGACACAATTGTCCAGGTCTTAGCAAACATGACACTGGTTTAAAATGATCAGGGTACCCTCAATGAGTATGCCAACAGCTCTGAAGTGTTACAGTTTTATCTGAAAGCTGCTCCTCTTCAACAGGCATTCCATGTCCAACATCACTACCAAGATCTTGGATCAGATTTCCCCTCCAACCGTCAGGAGTGAAGACTAAAGAGTCCTGTATATGCAATCAAACCTGCCTGAAACTGAACCCAGCGTGCATAAATTCCTTATGTTTTCTGGTTCCCATATGAGCTACGTTATGTCCAGTTTAACCAAGTCTAAATAATTCAACTGTCACAGTGTAAGCCATGTTGACTTAACGTATACATGTAGTATGGGCGGTATATGTATATATAGATTGTAAAATATCCAATAATATGACAAAAATATTCTGATTCTCTCACAATTTGCTTTGGAACAAACACAAGCCACTGTAAATTGTAAGTCTTTTTGTTCTAGAAATGTGACTTAATGACATACTATGATATATTATGTATTGTGCTAGGGAAGTTAGCATCGGCACAGTCACTACCGGGAGCTCGCATAAACGGAGCCTGGGTCTGTTGAAGGTGGCAGGGCTGTTTAGGCTGCATATGAGCAGTGGGAGCTGGCACTAGGGGAGCGGCTTTGGGACACCAGAGTTCACTGCCTAGCCTCCTGGAGGTGTTGTGGGACCAACTAGGTGAAACACTGATGAAAGGAGGCTCCCACCTGATAACCCCAAAGATGTGTTAGTCTTCACTGCTCTCTGACCTATATATTTAAGCCATAATAGCTGATTGGTGACCATAGTTTCTATAGTGAGTGCTTATTCTTTTCTGGAGCACAAGTTTCTTGTGTTCAGTTGAAATTCCCGTCCGTGTGATGGGGAGGAGGGGGAGGAGGCAGAGCTTTCAGCCCAATCCAGCGGTTGTGGTTTTTAGTCCGTTCAGACCTGCCACCCTGGCTCTGCCTCCTCTTTCTTTCTTTTCTATTACTGCTCTCTGGCCTTTATATTTAAGTCATAATTGGTGATCAGTGACCCTAGGATCTTCATTGAGTGCCTATCCTTTTCTGAAGCACAAGTTTCTTGTGTTTTAGTTGAATTCTAAAGAAATTTTATATATATTTTTTTAAAAAAAGCATAAACTCATACCAAAGTGATCCTTCTTAATCATCATGTATGACCTACTAGAAGTATGTAGCAGTGTATTTTTCTGCAGAGATGCTGCCTTCTGCCTGTGTTTTCATATTTCTCCTTGTAATGCTGTGCTCGGGTCATTCCTGGGCAAAGCATGAAGGAGAGGTCGAGACTTCATAAAAAGGCAGTGTAAAGATGTGAGAAAAAAAAACAAATATAGTGGATCTTGGGTGGGCTATCGCTTTCACTTTCACTGGTGTAACTGTTTAGAAACAGTAACAAACATAGAACATCTTTAAGTGACAATCTTCTGATGCTGCAGCATGTACCTGGGTTCATCTGGAGAGGGTTCCTGTGCGAGGCCATTGGTCTGGCTGTGGGCAGGGCTGTTCTCTGGACTAACTTCTTCTTTAGCACCATTTGTTGGTGGCAGCTCCAGGCAGGCCCTGACACCCTCCCACTGCTGAGCTGCATTACGGATCGCCAGACGCCGCTTCTCCTTGATGAATGCAACACACCCATACATACACACACACACACACACACAAACACACAGAGGACAGAGAGGGTTTCAAGTGACAGTTCCCTTGAGCAGAACACAGAGGGTATATACTAAGATAATGCAACCACTCTGTCTATCTTGACTGTAAACGTATACCTCCTTTCTTGCTTGTCTCTGAGGTATGTTGTTGCAAAGAGTAAAAAAGAAAAACTACTCACTGGCCTTACTGGCACTTACCAAACCTCACTAAAGTTAGATCTGAAATTGCACATACATGTGTTGCTTTTATTTTTGACTTATTTGCTCTGGTTACCACAGCATTTTGATTTAACAGCAATTACAGCAGTAAAAGTGACATCCCACCCTGCTCCTTTTTCCATCTTTCAATTGTTCTTTCCTGGCCAAGCTGTAGTTTCAATATGCTCACTTATGGAATGTGCCACTCCCAAATGTAGTGGTGAGTCAGTATCAATCATAGTGAATCCTTCACCCTTACAAACTCTTGGCTGCAGCATTAAATATAACATTTCCTCAACACCAGGGATTAGCAGGAGTTAGGTTACTGGGAGACGATGTGTTCCACACAGACAGAAATCTCTCTGCAGAAGACACCACTGCAGCACAAACACAGTGGGAGGAGCACCATTAATATGCACTTTTACACACACATAATGACACATTTAATGTTAACAGATGCCTGTTGAAGACAGGCAGTCTTAGACCATTTAATGAAAAAAAGTATAATTCACAGATATAGTGCCCCTTTGGAAACTGTACCCCTCCGTATACATTAACAATATTTCCAAAGGGTACTTTTTCAGCAGAGTACTTATATGGACACGTTTAAAAAGTTGAAAGTCCATGTCAGCATCCAAAAAGTGGGAAAAGAAGAAAACAAGTGGAAAAAATCTGACAACAAATCCTGAACATGACCACAATATTTTAGAGATTTCTATTCAAGTATGATTTGATGGGTAGAAAGCACCATTAAGAGGCTAAAGAGATCAGTATTGTCCAAATCCACACTTAACACTTTAACCTGAGTCACATTCTTGTAATAGCCTGAAGCTGGCTTATATTGTGAAATATACTGTATTCAAACTACAGTATTGAGATCACATCTAATCAGCAATACAGTGTGTGTTAGTTTGAGAATACTACAGTGTGTAGCTCTATAAAATACTTTGTATTACATAACCATTTATCTTTTTCCTACTAAGAATGACTAACCATACAACACCCAATGTATCAAAAAGGGCACCAGTGGCTTCACAGACACGTGTTAATCGTCTTTCTGAGATGTAGGCCACCATATGTATTTGCTACATGTTCACACTCTAAATCAAGGCAGATGATGACAACAGGAGAAAATCACATCAGAGTGGTACCTTATGAATGGTCTGCTTGTGACTCTCCTTCTTCTTCTCCTCCTCTTTCCGAGCCTGTACACCAGCCATGCGCCGATCCTCGTCCTGAAAAAGATAGCTTGTGCAATCAGAGTGTCGCTCCATTCATGAGTTCTGAATTATTCAGAAGCGAGGGGAACCACAAAAGACGCCGCCAGGAAGGCTGCTCTCTACAGCAGAACTGGACCACTGTGGAGGATGGGAGGGATTCTCACACCAGCCGGCTGCATCACGGGATTATCTGTCTGATTTTCAGTCTCGGATCAAACTGAGCCCAGCTGTTGGGGAAAGCCAAAACTCCCAGAATGCATTGCTGCCAACACAATCTGAGTGTGCCAGCTGAGAGCCGGGGGGTATTCAGCAGTCTGTGACGAGAGCAGAGACGACGCTCCAGTCTGATCAATAGTGGCAAAATGCTCGTCTTACTAGAGTCAAGGCACTGATGTCAGCTAGTGGAGACAGATTAAGATGCTCAGCCTGTATGGGACTACTTTGAACTAATTTTGTGGGAAGAACAGTGCCTATGGGGAAAAAAATTACCAAAGTCCTGCAAATGCTATTCTGTAAAACTGATCAATATCTTATTGACTGCAAAGGGTGATATTTTTCAGCAATAACAATATCTTTGTTGGGGCTGGCTCCACATACTCCATTAGGTTGATTATTTGGCTGTTCAGGCTTCAGTGAGTCAACTGCTATATCTCAAGTTTAAAACTAAATTCAAAGTGATATTATTTCCTGAATACTATAGGTGGTCCTACAATCTGAAATGCATTTGCAGGTATAATGACGGCAAGCCAAACGACATTGCATTTAGTCAAGGACAGACTCGGTGTACTGTATGTGTGTTCCCTGATCTTCCTTTATACAGCTTTTGAAATAATCCAAACAGTTCTGGCCCATATTTGTCCCCAGGATACAGAGGAACAGTATTTATTAATGTAGCCCAAAGGTGAAAAATAGTTCTGTATCTCCTCATTTGTCGTAATAACTCTTATTTCATTCATAAATAATAGCCAATCTGCCAGCAGTCAGGCATAGATTTTATCTCAGATAATCTGATCTGACTTCAACTGCTGACAGCATAGTGCACTGGGGGCAAGTTTTTCCAAATCGGTTAGAGGGAAAAATCTAGATCTTCAGTGGCTACGACAAAGTTTGCCCGCAGCGATATGATGACACAGTTTGAAAAGATAGAAACTCCAGTCCTACGCTCACGATGTTGATGTCAAATCAAAATTTTGCGTCTCCCAAAACTAAAATGTCTAGAAGTGAAGCACCATCCCTGTTTCCAGGATTGACAGTCGTTTTTTAAAGGGGTTTAATCGGCCCTGGAGATCATGAAACTTGCTAAACCTGTTAAGGGCCACATGAACGTTAAAATTCAAGTAAAAACATGAAAATTGTTGAAATAGGAGTTATGAGGTTTTTTATATGTATCAGCAATATGTTCTGAGGGCAAGGTGTGTGGTACGTACAGATTCCTTTTTATAGTACAAGCTCAGACCTGGGTCCTCCTTGCATGACAGCCTCTAAAAGCATGCTGATATTTCACTGTAGCACTTTGCTGGCATGCTATATAAATACAATTACTTCATGTGTATGCTTGAGAACAATCACTGTTTGGTTAAACTGGATGTACATTATGTGTACAGTAAATGCTTAGCTTATGGTCATAGTTCAGCCACTGATGCATTTTTTCCTGTAATACGCAAGTATCAACATGATAAATGCTGTGCAAATGTCAGAAAACAAAGACTTAAAGGTACAGCATCGTCAAGATGTACAGGAGCTTGGAGATGCCCCACAGACAGTGAACAGGAAACTGCCTATGAGGGTTCATCGTAAGTTTGTTTTGAACTATAAAATCATAATAAAGTTTATGTCAAGACAGGTCACGCTCAGGAATGCACATGTACAGTTCAGTCAGGAACACGTGCTCAGACAGTGATGTAAAGGTTTGGGCCATTAGCTAAACATGACTGGTGAAATTTGATGTGCAACCTAGGCTTTCGTAAACAAACACAATACAGCACAACCAAGAGTTTACAGTCAAAAACGTGTTTTGTGAGGACATAGTGAGCATGGACTTTGACAACCAGAATCTCATCAGTTCACCCTGGAGTCCAAGTGAACAACAGGGCCAAATCTTAAGAAATTCCCTCAAGGTGTTCTTGGAATACTGTGTTCACAAAAATGAGAAAGAGGAAGTCACAGTGACTGTGACCTTTGACCTATGATGACTAAGATCTGATCATTGTTGAGTCCAAGTGGATGTTTGTGCCAAATTTGAAGAAATTCACTAAATGTGTTCTGGAGATATTGCTTTTCATGAGAAAGTGACAGACGAGGTCACAGTGACCTTGACCTTTGACCTATGACCGCCAAAATGTAATCCCTTCATTGTTGAGTCCAAGTGGACATTGTACAAGAGTTGAAGAAATTCCCTATATTTCCCAATTCCCTATACCTTGAGATATAACATTCACAAGAATGGGATGAACGGACAACCCAAAAACATAATGCCTCCAGCCAGGGCTATAGGAGACATTGATTATTATATCATATATGGGCATATATGTTAGTATTTCATAATCTTTTATGTTTGTAATTATTCAAGTGTTTTGCTGTTTTACATTTGTGTACATGTAAATTTTGCTGCTATTTATTGCTGTTAATGTGCCGGTTAAAATTTTAAGGACTATTTATGTGCTATTCACTTGAATTTGTGCAGAACTTTGGTCCATTCTGGTTGGTTTTTTAATGCGCTATATAAATAAACTTGATTCGATTTGATAAAAACAGACACAGCTATAAGTAGCAGCGTTTGGCCAGTGGACAGTTTTTCTCTGCTAAACATACAATCACAGTTTAACAGTTCAGCCTTACTGTGATGCGCTTCATGTCCAGCTGTCTCAGATGAAGCACACAGCGCAGGACGGCCTGCTTGTACCATGTCTCCAGGGCTACAGGATTCCCATCCAGGGTGAGCTCAGAAAGGGAGCGTGACTCTCCAAGGCAGGCTAGCCGATCAAAACTAGACACAAACAAACAAAAACACACAAATGTTTAAAACACAAAAACAAGATACTGTACACTGAATACTTTATTATGATACAGAGGCAAAATGACCTAAGTTATGGGAAATCTTAGTCATCCGTCTTTCAAGTCAAAAAAAATCCCCCATCTATGTTTTGACTCTTGAACCTTTCATCCAGACTTGTATTGACAGAATGAAGCCAGGCTAAAACAAGACATGAAAAACTAGTAATTTAGCAGGCACACTCACAGCCTGACATGACTCAGGGGGCAACAGAGGGAGAAATATCCGCTCCACTGTTGATATCGCCCTGTGGCAAACAACCACAGTCATGCTAAGTAAGGCAGTGCAGATTCTATCGCTGCTAATTTGTGATAATAACCTTGATGAATCATTTGCCTGGAACTACTTAGGAACCTGCTACACTGCTCTGAGTCTGATCTTAGCTGGAGGTCTCTTTGGATGCAAAAGAAAGTCAGACAAGAAACCTCTGATCAACAATTAACCCTTCAAAATCTGAGTAAATTCACTTGATTTCTTTCAAAAATATGGAAGGAGGGCGACAGGTAACTTAACAAGTGATGGCCCAAAAATTAGCAACAAATTAGCAAAAAGTCACAAGAAAATTACCTGAAAATGAGCACGAAAATGAAATGGCATTTCTTGCCAAGTAGTTCATTATTTTTTTCCCTCTGTTTTTAAAAGAAGTTAGTTTCAGCCTAATACATGCAGAAACCAATAAACTATGGCATTTTTAATTGTTTTAATGGCCATACATGTGCAATATTCTGTGACATTACATAAAATAACTTAAATAACAGTTACAGTAGTCATAATGAGGAGGGCGTTTTTGACAGTGATATGAGGCCCTTTGAGAGCCCTCATGCATTTTGTATAATGTGTGCTTTCATTATCACAGTGACCAGTGCCCTCTTGGGTATTATTACTATGATAAACCTGCTCAATAACAGTTGCAGTAATGAACAGTCCACATACACCTGTACCTGGATGCTATCAAAGGTCCAATAAGAAGTGAATTTCTAAAATCTGTGTTTGCTGCATTTGCAGAGTGGGGTGTGGTTAAAAGATGTCCGTCCAGCACTACAATCCCTGCACCCATTTCTTTACGTCCTTTATCATTAATTATGCTTTACTTTGGATTCACGAGGTGTCTAGTTTAAATAAGGCAGATAAAGTCAAAAAATTTACAATTAGGATTAATGAAATAGTTTGTTTTGCTCCAACATCCTCTACTGGGCAAACTGACTGCACCAAGCAGACAAGTGTGTCCTGTGCTTCTACCTAGCAACAGAGCAAAACTGCTCTCCTATCAGCATTGAACAGTTTCAAAACACCAGGTTTCTACAGTGCCATTGTGAGCATTAATTCAAACGTGTAGTTTGACTGAAAATGCCATTACCGATTCATCATAGTAGTGATAATAAGAATGTGAAGGACAAAAATGTGTTAAAAATGGTACATATTATCAAAATTAGTTGAATAATCATGCTGTATTTAGAATACAGTGTCACGCTATGGAGGACTCCAAGTTTAAGAACACAAATTGATTATTTGTTTTCAATTTTTTTGTCATGATTCTCTCTGCAACACTGTGCTGGATACAGAATCATACAGACACTAGATCAGCAGGGCTGGCTTGAGATGTCAGGTCAGATCTATCACAGCACAAGGTGACTGTGGTCAAGCAGGCTAATGAACACTGTCCCACCCTGAATCCCACATGCAGGCCCATCCTTACAGCAGCCTTATTCAGTGGGAGGACTCTGCTGCTTTAACAAGTTAACTCTGTGACGGCTTTACTGCTGAGCCCAGCAGAGAGGGAGACGCAAACAAAAGAAAAACACATTTTTGAAAAAGTGTGTAAAGCAGGCTGACGTGTGCACTGAGCAACAAAAGGCACCTCTCATTCATCCTGTACATTCACACCTAGCAATGCTGCTCTTGAATGCACTCAACCTTCAAATCTGTCATTTATTTTCCATGGAAATGAGCTACTTGCTTCTCTGCTGTGTGAATAACTTTAAAGTATTGGCACACCCCTTTCTTGGATAACAACAAGCTAATTATGAACAAAAAAGAACATCCAGGTTGTCGTTTTCTAGGTTACAGACAGTGCACACCACAGCAAACCTGTGTATGTGTGTGTGTGTTTGTGTGTATTCTGTCTGCAGCTCGTTGGCCAGGCCCTGCCAAGAGCAAAGGGAGTGGACGTGGAACTGTCCGGCCACCATCTCTGTCCCTGCCCTGTGGGGAGGAGGGAGTTAAGCGATACGAGCTCTTACCTGGTGATGTGGTTGCAGCTGAGAAAGAGGCGCTGCAAGCAGGGAAGGCGGTCCACCTCGGTCTAGAAAGAGAAAGAGGGAGAGGGAAGAGAGAGAGATGGAGGGATGTGAAGAGGAGAAGGTGCTCGGGAAGAGGGCACTGCATCGTCACTGTCGTCAGAGCTCTGTATCCCTCTCCATTCCCTCAGTCACCTTGCAGCTCTCAGCTCCAGCGTACAGCATCCCCATCCACCCCTGCGCATGCACACACACACACGCTGCCTTGTCTGCACATGGAGAGGAGGGGCAGGAGAGACGGAGAGAGAGTGAGCATGAGGAGAAAAGGGGGAGGGGAGAGAGAGTGGAGTGTGCGCTAATGCAGAGATCCCCTGCTGCAGGAGGCAAAACTCGAAATGCCACTAGGACACATATACATCTACTCACACACACTGAGCTACTGTATCTCATCACGCGAAGACAATAGCTTTCTGTAAATTCAATAAAAGCTGTCTGGGATGGGGGTTGTGTCTGCATTGAGCAGGCTCAGCTTCTAAATCAGAATTCAGTGAGGGGGTGGGGTAAGGAGCAGCAGCTGGCCAGATGGCAAGATGAAGAGATACACAGGGATGTAGGCAATGTCACAACCACGACTTCAGCTAATCAGATGGTGTGGGTGTGGGTGTGTGTGGATGGTCAGTGTTGCACATGCTGGAAGCAAAGAGGACACTCCCAGCAGCAGTGTGAATGAGCTGCGTCAGCATCCGCCCATATTGCAGCCACCGCCTTACAGCCTCCTCCAGAACTGTTGCCAGTTCATTCAAATGAGAGAGCAGCTTAGCATCTAGGCTATGCTAACTCCTCTGCAGAGAACAACACTGCAGCACTGAGTCTCATCATTTAGAAAATTCCTACCACCCACGTCCACACAATCGCATAAATATAGTACACAGTTACTCATCCTTGTTTCATCCATTCCAGCAGCCAAAATGCTCAGTAGAGTACAGTTAGCATCAGAAGCAATGCTATAGAGAGAGCCTGTTTGTAAGAGTTTTTGTGTGAGGTTGTTGTGATACATTGCTATTCTATGGAATTAATATAATAAGTGGATCTTTAATGAATTTTGTAAACAACATATTGAGTATGTCATCTTTTTATATCTGAGTCAACAAGCTAGTATACAATGAGAATGAGCATATAGTTCCAACACATTTCTGCTTTCTCATAATATTTAACCCATTTCCATGACTTTATGTGAGTAATTTAAAATGGGAGGACCTATATAGTGATGCAGCCATACATTATTAAACGTACACTTTCCAGGTATTTGCATATAAGCAAACTGGTAGCAGTTGCTAACTTTACTTGCTTGTGACTGGCACATACAGCAACATTACAAAACACCAAGGCCACACCCCTTTTGGGGAATCCTGTAGATGTCAATGCAGATTGTTGTGTAATGGGATTAGAACTTGAACCCATCTGTATGCATTCATTTCCTGTTAAACAAACTATTTTTTTGTCTAATAATCATTTTGTGACTCTGTCTGAACTTGAGCATTCAAGATAATGTCATAAATTAAGGTTGATTGCTGTCATGTCCCTTCAGACTTTCCTCATCCAAGTAGATCAAAGACCCAACACAAAGCCCCCAGGACTAGTGTCAGGCTTTAAATCCAATATTAAATAGTGACTAAAAGTGGAACTACACCATCTAGGTGCATCATATGATGCCATGGGGCCCAGAGAGACTTCTTCCCATTGACTAACATTAGTAAAGACGCGTCTGTAAATCAGTGGATAAACTGTTTTGAGTGTCAAAACCCCCACGAAATGACTCATTTCACTATAAGGATTTAAACCATTTGGCGTGAAAAACATTTAGAAAGTCTAAAAAAGCCGCAAGATTAAATAATTTGATTCCCATTCAAGTTAGCGAAGCAGGACTTGGTTGTTTGGCTGGCAGAGGTTAGCCACTGGGGCACACTCAGCCACACTCAGGTTGCGTAAGCCTATAGTGCGCACACTCTATGGGCCCTATAATGAGAGGATCCAGGTACTATCATACCATGGAAACAGAGCGTTTTTGGTTTTTCATAGGCATAAACAGGACCCTGCCTCCACTGCTGTATCTGGGTCTCTTAATACAACTGTGCCCAACATACTGGCCCGATATTGCTCATCTGGAATGTGTATGTATAGATGTCTGGATAACGATACCTGGTGATTCAATCAAATATGCATATTTGATTGAATTGAAAAGACTTACTTGAAAATTGGAATGAAAAGAAGCTAAGAAAAGTTCTATTTGCACATAACTGGAAAAGCTGAAAGAGTTACCATATGCTGTAAGAAATGAGTTGTTTTTCCAGCATTGAAAAACTAGCAATTTAGTAGGTATATGGTGTGGGTGTGAGTGACAAAGCAACCCAGACAGTTTTCTCCTCTCTAAATGTATAGGTTTAAGGCAAGTGAATATCTGTCAGGTGGCTTTAAACAAAACAAAAATGGGATGATTGTATTGTTCTGTGTTAATATTAAATTTGCTTTATGCAAATATACTAGCCACCTAATAATCCAGGCTTTTTGCTTCCTAGTGATAAAACAAATCACTTTGGCATTCATTTTTGATGCATAGAGAGACAAATTATGATTTTTATGGCAAAAGCATATTCAACATATTAAATTACTACATTACTTGCATAGGAACTAAGAATGTGTAGGGATTGTTGTAATGTTAGATTGTGTCAAATTGCTTTACTGTGCACTTCAGCAGTACAGGGGCGTCTTCTATTTCCGTCTTTAAAGAAACTGCAAGTCATGCTATCCAGTGCTAGCTTAATCTGACCCTCCACCAATATTCCCCGAGTCTCTGTCTGTGCCAGTCCCTGTATGGATGCTGGTGAAGCAGCAGCCACTGCACACTGTCTGAGACTAAATATAGCACCCCTGTCTCAGACAGAATGATGTCATAACTGAGCTGATGTGCTGCACAACAATCGCCAACCAATGTGGTCTCTTTTTCAAAAAACCCAATTGATCAGAGCCAATCAGCTGACAGGATGTGAAGTGAGGTTGGGTACAGCTGTGTTGCTGTGTGTGTGTGTGCGCCTGCAGGTGTGTATTTATGTGGCCGTGTCTTCACCTCTGCTCCACCCTCCTCTCACTGACAGTTTGCGTGTCTTCATTTTTCACACTCGTACTGAGCTCTGGCAGAGGCATTTCTCCACAAACACAAAACTATCTCTCATCGCCGCTATCTCTGTAGCATGCAAAAACACAACACAAAAAAGCATGAAAGCTGCTCAGATAAACACGACGGTAAGTGAAGATGCCAAGAGGGTTTCAAAGATTACAAAGCTTTTGGGTTTTGTGGCTGCTTTTTGAAAAGCACAAACTTTAGATGTGAGCTTAGCCGGCACACATCTGGCCTCAGGTAGGTCACTAGAATTGCAGATGCACAGTCTACTGTTAAGTGCTCATTGCTGTGTTGTTTTGCCATTGGTTTTCTTTCATGAATCATTATTTTATTAAATAGTTTAAGAATATATATATATATATATATATATACATATAAAGTGTATATTTATTATTATAGTTTTCTATGCTCTTTTCCCTTGAACTCCATAATTTGAGGATTTGAGCATAAAAAAATCCTCATTATTACTGTTGTGTTGTCCCTGTCTTTGATAATTCAGTTTCAGTTTTACTATTATTATTTTCCACAGTGCTCTGCTGCAGCATGTTGATTTATTAGATCCCCTTAGTTGCAAACTTTAAAAGTATAACAGGAAGAACAGACCTATGTAATGTTTGCAGAGGAGACATTATGTATTAAGGAGATGATGTGATGAATTTAGACCTCATTTCCTACATGTACACACACAGATTAGATGTGATTAATCTGCAGCAGAGCAACATCAAAAAGCATTGGACATTTCTTTTTTTACATTTTCAATAGAAATGATGCTTGACTCACTACTGGCCCCACAAGAAGACAAGCCTTTGGGAAATAAAAACTCCTTCTAATCCATTAAGCCAGTCTGCATCTGGGTGATGCTTCTTTGCTTTATCTGTTCTATCAATGCTTGTGCTGACTACCCAGCTCTTCCAAGTAAATCACGGTTCATGCTGCCAAAAAAGTCAAATGCATCACTTACTGACTGCTACGGGATTTCTCAATGGAGAGACCCACCTGAGATCAAGTGTGAACAAAAGAACGTTAAATTGTTGAACGCTAAACCACCGTTATGTAATCAGTTATTGCGTTGTGAGTAAATGAATGTAGAAAACTCATTTATATAAAGATGTAGCGAAAATCTCATGGTTATAACTTTGGGAAAAGTGCTGTGCAAACCAATGGCAACACAAGTTACTGCAACAAGGCATGAAATGAAATAGGTTACTAAAAAAATGTGTTCAGATGCATTACAGCATTACATAAATATTGATTGCATCACTGTTTCAAAATGTAAAAATATTCACCTAACTAAGTATTCATGTAACATCATGCCAATTAGATATGTATAGGATGGCTAAGCCTAACATATACTAAATAAAACTTTAAATGTAACACTTCTTTTTGCTTTAATTTTTTCACAGGTTTAAGTTAAAGATCTAAGATTTTTTTTCATGCACTCAATACATATATTTCTCCTATACTTACAAATTTCTACACAAATTTGTTAAAATTCATGTTAGTGAGCACTTTTCCTTTCCAAATAATTCACCTACCAGACAGGTTCGGCATATCAAGATGCTGATTAAACAGCATCATTACTACACAGGTGAGCCTTGGGATAGTCACAATAAAAGGCCTCTCTAAAATATGCTATTTGATCACATAAGATAACGCCACAGAAACCACGAGGTTTCAAGGGAGCTTGCTATTGGCATGCTGACTGTAGGAATGTCCACCAGAGCTGTTGACCTTTAACTGAAATGTCCATTTCACAACCATAAACCATCTTCGGGATTGTTTCCCTGAATTTGGTAGTACATCAAACCAGCCCCACAACCACAGGCCACATCTAGCCACACCAGCTCAGGACCTCCACATCCAGCATCCTGCCCTGCAAGTTCGTCTGAGACCAGCAACTCGGACAGCTGATGTAATAATTGGTTGCACAACCAACAACTCCCTCAAACCTCAACTCCCTCAAGACTCAGAGCATCTGTGGTGTTGTGTTGTGTGATCAAACTGAACATTTTTGAGTTGCCTTTCATAATCACGGCACACCTGTGTAGTAACGATGCTTTTAAATCAGCACCTTGATCTGCCGCACCTGTCAGGTGAACAGATAATCTTGGAAAAGGAGAAGTGCTTACTAACACACATTTCAACAAACTTGTGACTAAAATTTGAGAGAAATATATCTACAGAGTGCATGGCAAAGTCTATGATCTATTAGCAAAACAAAAGTGTTGTGTTAAAATCTTTGTGTGTAAACACATCTTCAACTAACTTACTGTGAGCCTCTCACAGCATGTTTTTCTAGTCCAGTATTCCACTTTTCACCTACCTTGAATAAAGGGAAAACCTGGACACCTGGAGAATGGTTATTTATTTTATGCCTGACACAAGCACTTGGCAGCAAACACCACTAATGACAGAGACTGTAGAATCTGCTGAGGGGCAGCATTTTTTCCTCTCCTGTGCATCAAATAAAACATTACACCCGATAATTAGGACTGGAAGTGGTTCTTGATGAGAACTTGCAGGCAGAGGACAGAGTGAGTGATGGGGAGAGGTTTCATACAACACAATGTTGGATTCCATTCCTATTTTCTACCCCAAAAAGCAGAAAAGGGCTTAGGGGATTTGCATACAAATGAAGGGGCCTGTTTTGGCATGCACTGTTCTGTTTATCAGATTAAAACTATAGAAACCGAGAGGAGTGAATTTCCGTGTTAAGAATATCCAGTTTCTCTTTCAGTGCGCCAGAATGTCGGAGGGAGGTTGTGGGTAATGAGCTGCGTCTCCCTGGGTAACACCATCGAGATACATTTCACCACAGACTTTCTTACAAAGATTCTATTGATGTGATTTCTGTGTTTGTTATTTTGTGACAGGAAAAACTGCTACATGCAATCCCATAACGGAGGAAACGGTAATCATCCAAGGGACAAGGTCCAAAAAAATGACATGTAGATAAAAGATGAGGCAAGCTACTAGTGTGTTTACCTTATGAAGAACATTTTTCAAAGGAACAGTTGTCAGAATGCAAGAACATGTTCTTGTCTGTTGATTAAAATGCAGAGAGAAATACTGCGAATATCTTACTGGTAGCTGAAGGAATTTCACCTGCTCAGGATATGAAATACAACATCCTTAGTTCTTACAAATCATAAGGTAGCCGCACTGTTTACAATCTGGGACTAGGTCTGAATTATTGAGCAAACCCATGATGCACTGGGATGAGGTGCACAGATTAGATGCAGCACAGCTGCCTTAATGCACATAGTCAAAGAGCTAGTTTAATCCTTCTGTGGAAGCCAAATCAAAAGTTCTCAAGTCTGCATGCACCCTGCAACTAGCCTGACAAAGGGCAGCAGAAACTACAGTCATGGTTGAAATTGAGTGTGTGAACAGTTGGTGCCTTTTTCTTTATATAAAGGAGAAGAATAGTGAGCATGCAGTGAATAAAATGCTTTAAGCTGTTGCTAATTGGGAAAGAGGCCCCTCACCACAACAGAGATGCAGTTGTGTCGTAGGTTGAGTTCAGTCAAGCAGTCCAGGCCCTGCAGGTTTTCCACTCTGCATATGCTGTTTCCTGCCAGGTTCAACACTCGCAGCTCGCTCAGGTGAGACATGTTTTCCATCCTGCAGATCTAAATGAAAGCACAGTGAGACAAAGACAATTTTAACATAAAACCATATGAAGTGGCAATTTGGATAATGATATTCTACGTAAAGAGAAACACAGTGGGAGGCAGGGCTAGCAGAGCAGAACACAGTAGTATTGTATTCATTCAGTGCTCACTCTCACATTCAAATCACATATTTAAATTTTGTCAGAGGGTTCGCAGAAAGCCAAAACACAGTGTGTTTCATTTTCTTTACAATGCCTGAGGCTGCACCTTCTGCTAAATGACACTAAAAACAGGGATGGCATTTCCACTCCCCTATTTACCTCAGAGTGAACCACTTCATAGCAACAATCTGTATCACTTGTGAACATCTTGAACTACTAATATGCAGTCAGTCACATTAAGCCATGACTCCCGTTTGACCTCCCAAATCATCATCAATAACAAACATGTAGTTGAGGGTCAGTCAGTAGTGAAATGATGCCTGCTTCTCCCCCCGCCTCTCTCTCTGAGAGAGCATACTTCGAGGTCCACGTCATGATGAAACTTAAAATACTTCAGAAAAATTCCTGACGGTTCTCACAGAGAGATTGATGTGTTTGTTGCCTATAGTGCACACTGTACATGTGAGGATAAAGTTGAAATGGCATTAGGGGTTTCAGGATTAAGAAATAAAAGAAAGTTTTTAAAGTTGGCAAATTTAGAAATATAGATGAACACAAGAACCAAGACGGGTTTTGGGCTTCTGTCTGGAAAAAATATCAACTCTTTTTAGTTTTTTCAAGGTTAAAAAAAGAGAACTATTTTAGAAAGTAGGTTCTGAAAAGTTTTGGGGCTTTGAACTAACTACAACAGCACACCCTGGTTGGTCTAAGAGATCTCACAGGTTCATATGCAGAAAAAATTAGAAGATTTTCAAATCAGTACACAAACCTACAGGGAACCACAGTACATAGAGAGTAATATTTGCTTTCCTTTTGGCCCTAGTCAGCAGAGTTTTAGATTAACTGATTTACTTCTTGTTCTAGGGAGTTTAGACAGAAATTCATTTCAATAGAGATAAACATGTAAAAGAGTTTCTGAATTAACCACAGAGAGAAATTATACATTATAAAAATGTTTATCATGATCAAATGAACAGAATAAAAACCAGGGAGGGTAGGCGGCAACTTTTCCAAGTTTTAAATGCATGCAAAAAAAAGTGTGTTCTTGTTCGCTGGCTCTGATTTTTAACCTTAAACTAAGTTTGTGTGCATGCACAGGTGGCAGCATAGTTAAAAGAAAAAGACAATTAACTAATCGCAACAACTCAACCCCAAACACCACCGTTAAGTGAGATCATCACGCTGCACTTAACACTGAAAAGCCTTTACAACTGTTGTATTGTGGTGTCACAGCTGACATGAATACTTTCAGTCAACACACAGTCATAGCACACTGAAAGGACAATGGCACCTAAAAGGTTAGCGAGGCAGGCCTGTGCCACGTTTTTTGGCTTAGATATCAAGAAGATTCATGAGTGCAAAGCAGTCAGTGGAGGATAAACAGCTGCACGCTCAGTGAACTCTTCCTGAATAAAGTGAGGTGAGAAAAACAAACACCTTCACAAGGTTAACATTATCTCAGGCCCAGACTTGGGCATCCCTAACCTAAGCAAAACAGGCGTCGGTACATATCAGACTTCTGTCAACACACAGACACAGAATCTCTGCACACACTGAAGCAGAGTTTGGATGGCCTCCTTTCTAAAAATTTAACCATTTGAACCTTGGTTCAACATCAGTTTTCTTTTCCTGCATTCAGACGTCTTTCATGAGCATTTAAACCTTTGAACCTGAGAAAAACAGCTTGATTTGTTAAGAGAAGATGGGAGAAAAAAGGCATTGAGCAACTTGGCAAAATATATCCCACAAATTGCAAGAAATAAGTAAATCATGAAAGGAAAATTACCTGAAATTTCGCTTAAAAGAAGGAGGGAAAGTTGACAAAACTATATAGATTATTTTATATTTAAAAGAATGTTACAAAAAAACACATTATTCCATTTTATTTATTTTTAGCTCTTTTTGTGTTTATTTTCTCATTGTTTTTTCTTCTCTTTTTTTATTTTCAGGTAATTTACTTTTTGCCTTTTACTATCTATCCAAATAGACCCATGTTTTTAAGTGGGGGTCTTTAGGGGAAGAAAGTAGGTCAACAGTATATGCCACATAGAAGTAATATACATCATCTGAAAGCTGGAAACCTGAAGATTGATTTCAGCACAGTTTATCAAGTTGTTCTGGTCATAGATATGTAACAAACATTGTGCTTTTGTTCAGCATCATCAAGAATTGACAAAAAATAGCCAAAAGTCCCTCCAAAATACAGCATACAGCCAACTAGACCCTGAGTAATACCACAGAAAAATCATTCTGATATCAAAAGCTTTTGACATTTGGAGATTTCTTTAAAAACTGTATTTTTTGGCAATTGAATGACAAGCACTTTTTATCTAGAAACTGCTGAGAAACCCTCTTATTGTCAATTTACCTGTGAAAGCTACACATCCTCTGAATGCCGAGTTTGTCATAGCCACTTTATGCATTTTTAAGACTGTTTAGGAATCCAAATTGCAGAAATATTCAAATACAATAGGTAAAATTACACATTTATGCGGAAAAACTGCATGGATTTTTCCCCAAAAGACATTGGACTGGCATAAAATGGGTACATTTTATGCCAGTCCATCCATAAAAGAGAGACTAATGGGTACCCGGAGAACCTATTTTCTTGAGGAGAGAGGTCAAGGGACCCCTGACAAATTGCCATGCAATTTTCCCTCACCAAATCTGTGCCTAAATTTGGATCATCATTTAGCTTTTTTCCTGATAAGCTCACATGACATGGTTGGTACCGCAGGATTAGGTCTTCTAGTTTTATATGAAAACATATCGTCACTCTAGCTTTAAAACTCAGCCAGTCCTAAAGACAGGAATGTTGTCCTGGAATGTCAGTTGGGATTGCCAGCAGCCTCATAGGTCTCTAGTGTTAAGACACCAGGAACTAGGTATTTTTCAGTGGTGCAGGTCAGACATCCAGAATGTTGAGATGGTTCTGACACTTTAAATGTCTGTCTGATACTCGAGTCAGATTTTATGTTATTGAACACTTGAGATATGGAAAGACATTGATGTGAGAGCGTAGACGATTTCTGAAGTACCAATAATATTTATTAAACATTAGTAGAAAACTCTTGAAAATGTGAATAAAATAATGTTGCTTCACAAACAGGGCAGAGGCCTGTTATTGCCGGGAGAGTTGAAAGCAATGGGACATGCCAAAAAGGGGTAGCAGGGGTAGTAACATCAACTCTTGGCTTGTTCCTTGTAAACAATACAGGAACAAGTATTGTGGGCTGTCTGCTGAAATCAGGTCAGCTGATTCAGTGCTCTCCTTTAAGTCTCTTCTCAAAACATTTTTTTTTTTTGGAGAGCTTTTCCTGATTTTTAAAAAAATGTAATTCGATATTTCTCTGATGTGTCTTGTGTCTACCTTCCTTTTCTACATGGTGGAAAGGAAAGTAGCTGGTTTGACCCCTTGGAAATGTAGATTGTAAACTGGTTTGTTGTATATGTTCTGTTTTGTTTTGTTGTAAAGCACTTTGCAACATGGATTTTGGAAAAAGTGTATTGCATAAAATGGCCATTAATGTCAAAGACGAGGACGCAAACACAGACAACCTTGAGTGACTGGTTTTCATTAATGACAGAAGAGCCTAGAGCATCCTAGTGGGGAGTTCCTGTTCCAGCTTCATTAACCCAAAGTGCTATGCTGACCACACATGACAGACAGTCAAACTAAATCAAAATCATAATCATGATTTACGGGAGGGATATAACTTTTACCATGCACATGAGTTTAACAAACCCCTCTAACTCTGTGATATTTTCTCTCTATTTTACAGACCCTGTAGGGCATTCTCCACTGTTTCTGTTAAGTCAAACTGCTCAAGTGGAAAACATCACCGCCTAACCAAAGACTGGTTATCCAACATTGTCGGGTCGCATCGTAACCCCAACACTTGGTCACTGAGGCCAAGTGTGGGTTGGATGCACTCCCAGAAAGAATATCTCCTTCTGAATACTTCCAGCAAACTGGAAATTTAATGAAATTCTGTCACAGGAATAAAGTGTAAAAAAAGGTGGGGAATGATGTGAGCCTCCCTGCTAGATGATGGGAGGAAGAGAAGATGACAGTGATGTACTGCTTGTGGTTAAAGCATGCACAGAAATAGGAAAGACATGCAGCTGGGGCTCTATGACCTTTAGTGACTACAAAACAACAACCTGACTGGGTAGAATAAACATAGTTTTAAAAGTTATATTAACTCATGAATCCGTTAACTCCCTCGCTGAGTCACTTCATCATCTCGTATTACCATGGTTCGGAAATTCACATTACATTTGGGTGGTCAGGTCTCCGGTGAGTTTGGAAAACATCGAATAAAAGGTGATTTAATTTGAATGCACAAAACAGGAGGTTTTGAAGTCAGTGAGTGAAAAGCGACCTGTCCTTGTCAGAATAATGGATTTATCATCTGCTCCTCAATAAGCGCACGCCAACAAATGGCTACCTCTGAATGTAATGTTCTCTCATCACCAACAAGGAAAGTACAAAAAATTCTATTTACTATGTCACTCATTCAATTATCCCATTATCAGAACTGTTTAAATTAACTGCAGAGATGCAGTCAGGAAGCACAACAAGTGGAAAAAGCCTAAAGCAACAAACCATCCTCCATCAGGAAGAATAATACAACACAATAGCAGTCATTGAATAATAATTGGGACGCCTGCGTATGCAAAGAGCAGCCAACATCAGAGAGGGAGTCTCACCAGGTCCCTGGAGTAGCTCTCTGAGGAGGGGTGTAGGCGGCATGCTGGCAAAACACTAATTTGACCAAGGAAAGCCTTTCTATTCTATCCTCCTTTCCAAGAGCTGCTGTAATCCTCATCTAACATCTGCGTTACTATCATTATTTTATTTCCCAGGCTTTTAATATCAGTCAGCCAGGTTCTATTGTGGAGGCTGGACAAATGGCCACCAATAATAGCATTCAACTCAAATTAATTGAAAAAACGACAAAATCTGCTTCAGCTCATAACCATTCCCAATGCCGAAAACATGGAAAAAGTTGTGTCTGTTGAATAAATTATGCTAGAGTAACTGAGGAAATGGATGTGGGAGTAGATCCTTGACAAGAGCACGTAGGTTCTGATGGTTTCTAGTCCTTTGTTCTCTAACAGTGCTGGGAACTGTGCTGGAAACTAAAGTAAATCCTTAAGTTAAGTACCAATAAAACTGAGGTAGATAAAAGGCTGATCATAGCGGCCATCAGATTTCTCACTTAAAAAAGACATTATAATATCAAATGGGGAAGGAATGCTAGACATGACCTATTTGTTCCTAGCTAAGCTGCACTGTTTTAAAAGACATTAGACAGAAACAAGAGGATAATTTGGCTATATTCTGCACCCCGAATAGTCATCATTTAACAGGCCTGTGGATGATGAATACATGAATTCTCATGTCTGGGCTCTTGCTGTCATGTCTGTTTGACTGTACCATTTAGAGAGCTGCATCTCACAGAGCAAACCACTAGTTAGCAACAGTGTGGAGGAGGTGGAAGAGACAATCCACTTCAGCTGAACTTCGCAGCTGAAATTCATGATCTCCGGTGACGGTATCTGCAGCTAAATGACCAAGACTAAACATACTCATGCTGTAAGGAGGGAGGATGGTGAAGGGACAGTACCTGATTGTCATGTAAATCCAGGATGTTCAGTTTGGACAGGCCCTCCAGGCAGCATATTTTACGGATTCTAAAAAGTGACATAAAATGGAAATTATGACATATGATGTACTTAAAATACAAATCGTCATAATGTATGTGAACAATCTATGACAAAGTTTTGCCCATTATTAAATGTGTCAGGTACAGACAACTATATGTATTGTAGGGAATCATAGGAAAATTGTAATGTGTATGTGTGAGTGTGTGTGGGAGGGCAGTCTATTGAACAGGCACCAAAAAGAGGACAGCCAGCTGGCCACAAAGCATATTTAGGGGTTATATTCCCAGAGGAAACCGAACATACAAAGTGTACTGCGACTTAATGTTCAGGACTGACCATATGGATTTAAATTAAACTATAACTGAAACTAATGGTTGCACTCTCTTGACTAATGGTAACCTAAATCAGTATTCTTCAACACATATGGCCCTGTAAGCAGGTCTAAGAAGATAAATGTCACATTTCACAGAAGGTGAATCAAATGCCAGAGTTCATCTTTGAAATCCTGATGTCATTTTCCGTGATTTACGACTTTAATCGTCTTCCTCTCGACCTTTTGAATAAAATTACTGATACCACAATGAATGGTTTTCGAATCAAACCAGGCACCTGCTGGAAAACACTCATCTCTGAAGCTTATGACATAGTAGCAGGTAGTATATAAATTGAAAAACCTTACAGGCAAACAGCAGGATGTATTTTATAACCTTCAAGCAACAATTACTCATTTCACATTAAACCACAGATCTCAACATGTAAGTTTAAAGAACAATACGTCATTCAACGTCTTTACACCACAATCAACTCTGCAACTTTTGTGTTACTATCACAAATATGAACTGAACAATACTCTCTATGTAAGAAGTGAAATTTCAGAATAATCTGACATATTCTTTGCTTGTGATCGGTGGATCGTAAGCAAAGAATATCCACAACTCCAGAACCACAACTAACCTGTTCTTCCCCAACATAAGGATCCTGAGAGAGTGAAGAGATTCAATGCCAGTCATATCACAGATGTGATTGTCATACAGGTTGAGGAAAACAAGCTGCTGCAGATGTGACAGATGCTGGATCATTGTGATTAAATTGTGCTGGAGGTTCAAAAGCTGTAGTTCATCCATAATGCCCAGCTGAGGGCATTCCTCAAGACAGCGCCTGGAAAATTGAAAGAGCATTTTGCACAATTAAGGTTTGACATAGGTGACAACAGTTCAGGCCTTAACTTCAGAACATAACAGCTGTATTTTACCATTATTTGACCATTTTTTCCCATGCAATTAAGTGATGCAAATTAATGATTTAATATTTCACTATACGTATTGCCTTATTTCTGCTCTGTCTCTAGTGACACATTTCCTCATCAGCAAACACAAGGGGCAGGTATTTTAAGGGACTTTGCTGCACCCTAGTGGAAATCTAGATCACTCGTCATTTTGGGTGAAAGTCTTATTATTTCTGCTACAAATACTGTGACCGAATTGAGTGAATAAAACCAACAAAAACTTAATGGCACAGGAATGACACAAGAATATGATTAACATGCATGTACAGATACATAGAACTGCCGTGGCACATGACATGTCAATCATATGTCCAGTTTACACTGACATTTAAAAGAACTTGTAATGTACGACACAGACACAATTCTTATCCTTCAAAATTAAAAAGAAAAGAAAAGGAAGAAAAAAAAGAGAGACCACAGATACCTTTCCAAGTCAATTCGCTGAAAGTTGGATGTAAAATCGTCACAGGGCAATCGAGTGATGGGAAAAGCAGCGGCTGGATGGTTTTTATATCCTCCATAGCCACCTGACATGGACATTACACAGTGAGTTCAGGATACACAAAATATACATATCAAAGTACATTTCATAAAAATTAATAATATATACTTGAAGGGCACAAAATCTATATCTAAAAATAAGCTATAAAACCATTTTTTTTCCAATTCGATAATATCTACCAAGTGATATTTGCCATATTTACCTGCTGGCTTAGCAAGGTTTAAGGCATTGCGGTAGTAAGTGGCCCCTTCATTGTGGGTTGGTCTCCTAGATTCTTCTCTTGTGTCTTGTGTAGCATGAGAAACTGCATCAAAACCACTTTGAGCACCACACACTTGAGGTACTAGGTTATGCACAAGGGAATTTGTATAGTCACTGGCAAATGATGGCACTGGAGGTGTCTGGACAAGTCTTCTGCAAGTGTGCAACCTGTTCTCTAAAGATGGCATGGTACAGTGAAACAAATGGTGTTAACAGTTCTTTTTTATTTATTTATTTTTCACATATCTTAGCCAGTCGTGTAGTGCTAGTAGATGAGGTGGGTGTAGCACTAGGAAGATGGGTCGGTCAACAGAGAGGAAGTGGGTATACACTCCAATGACTTTTTGGCTGATAGGAGGGTATACTGTTAATAGCCCAAAAAAGAGGTGGGTATACCCCATATACCTGCATAAACCCCCCACTTAAACACTGATTTTAGCTATTCATGAATACTACACAATGCTGAATCACAGTGGACAGGATCAGGCTTACCTGGGTTCGAATGATTCATTGCTTGGATCGTATTCATGTTTTTTTCTTTTACAAGATCTTGAGACTCAGTCTGTAAAAGAGTTATAAATTGTGAAGAACGCATGGAAAACTCAAGGCTATCTAGTCCTTTATCATGACTTACCATCCTCTGGGCTCTCTCAAGTACTGATGATTTGACAGTTGTAAGGTGCAACTTGCAGCTGTTGACCTGCAAAAATATTTAACAATAATAACTGATCAAATGTGTTGCATTACACAATATATAGTTCCCTTTAAAATGAGTATGTAGCTAGTAAGGCTGCTAACTTCAACTAGCTAATCACAACTGATCATTCTCTCCACTGAGCCTGAGGCCTGAACCTTTGTTAGCCTTTATATTATACTGTGAAGCAATGGTAAAAAGTGTTAAAAGTGGTAATTACCATGGGGGTGAGAAACACCCATCTATCGTTGACACTGTTGTGTTTTTGAGCTCGCATCGTTTTGCCCTCAGTTCGCTCCGGCTCCATTTAGCTAATGTTTGTGAAAACATTTAGCTGAAGCTAAAAGTAAACAGTTCAGACCAACCTTGGAGTAAAACAAACAAAAAACAACCCTATTTAAGAGCTGGTTCTACATTCGTGTATATTTAAAAGGAAACGAGCTCAGTTGTTACAGTAATATATTTTCAAAGCTTAGGTTTGCAGTTCAAAAACCGATATTCATCTTTAGCCTACTTTAGGCACAACATACTTCCCCGGAGACAGACACTGCTGCCATGGCAACGACGGCGTTGCTGGGTTACGCCTACTTCCCGTGTCACTGAAAAGCACTCCGTAGGGAAACTAGTCCTGAATCAGTTTCTTAAGATAAAGTTTTTTTGTTTTTTGTTTTGTTATGTTTTTTTTTGTTGTTGTTGTTGTTTTAAATTGTACAATGTACAAAACCTGCACATAAACATGGCAATATTAGCATTCTTTTCATAACTGCAAATTACATGGGAACAATTGTAGTAAACAAGATATGACATCTCATAAGTTAATAATGCTCAAATGAATGTTTTTTCCAGGGAAGGAAAATAAATAAATATGAAAATAGAAAATAAGTCAAAATGAATCATCCAATATTCAAGGGGATACACAGTTTACATCATAATAATTCATGTAATAAACAGAGGGATGTGTAGTTTCATACCAAAAATTAATCATTTTATAAACTATTGCATAACAAAAATAAATCACCATATATACTAGGGAGTATACAATTTTACATCAGTTTTCTGAGTCAGTACAACATTCTTTTAGACTGTCAAACAGTTTTTGTGCTATTTTGTCTTTCATTAACCTTAAGGACTTTAAGTACAACTTAAATTCTTTCAAGAAAGAAACAAAAATGTGGGATGATTTTATAACTCTATTTTTTGTATGAATAATTTAGCTAGACACAGGATCACATTAGTACAGAGTTCATCATTTTTGTTTTTTATTAAAGTACCAAATATAACATTTTCTTTGGAGATAGGTGGGAAAGATGAGATTTTTTGTGTTATGAATGTCAGTTTCTTAAGATAAAGGCAGGCTTACGTATTACCTGTTAGGGACTGTTCATTGTTTTTGATTTTTTTTTAAGAGAGGGGAGTAGGTGGTACATCTCAAGTTAAATGATTTTTTTTTGTATTTATTTTAAATACAGTGCTCTAGGCATGACGTTTTTTTGTGGGTCAACATGGAAGTTAGCGACACCCTGGTTCCCTTGTCAAAAATTCTATGGGATTTTCCATTGAATTTTAGATTATTGCAAAAAACAAAAAGCCCTGCGGCAAACAAATGTTTATGATACTTACACATTCTGTTCAGCAATATAATCTTCACAACTGAACACCTCTTTTAGGATTTTTTGAAGCCTAAATTAAATTATATTACCAGAAGTAAAAAACAAAAACAAAAAAAAAACAAAAACATAAAAACATTAGGCTATAAACGAACTACACAACAGTTGCATGATTTCAACAATGCCACCATAACAAGGCTATTAAGCCATATTCGGCAGGTTGACGTTCTGTGGTGTCAATTAATCACTTGTGAGCAACTGCCTTTTTAAAAGACACATTCAAAGTTCACAAGTTGGATATTTACTGCTGTTTTTAACATAATAGAACAAAACATGAAAGTCTCTTAAGCTAGGGTGAAGCATGGGGGGGTTACACTGTGTAAATAGTCTTTAATAATTTCCACAAAATATGACACACAGGTAGCATCCTGGAGCGCTGGTTGTTTTCTGGTTCTCTCAGCTGCTGTAGTCTGATGCACTATAGGCTACTGACAGAGTGCTTGCATAATACAGCTACAGGGAGGGCAGACAGGGGTCAGTGAGGGCCTAGAGTTCAAATTAACACCAGGGCTCCCTGTCGGGTTAAACTGGCCATGTTTATTAAGACTTAAGTCGTGCTTCCGTTTGACATCACACTGAAGATAATTCTCAGTCAAACAGGTCAAGGGCAAATATCAGCCAATCGTACATGCCTTCCCAGAACTTCAGATTAAATGCAGCAGAAAAGCAAATGGTCTGATGTACACAGTGGCCTCAGTAAACACTAGTAGCCTCTGTTAGGGTCAGTCACATTTACCTTTGAGATGTGGGTGCAGTTTGTTTTTAGGCCTACAGTATATAAGAAAAATGCTTTTTTTATGCATTTTAATCAAACATCTCCTAAGAAAATCATAATCTTGGGAAAATAATGAAAGCACAGACAAAACACCTGAGGCCGCTATAACCCATAGGTATTTAAAACCACAAAACATTGATATAAGCTTTATGACAACTCAACGTGTTATACAGTATATGCAGAGAATTAAATTATACATAATGGTATTGCACACACTTTTTTAATCCTACTTCTCAACATAATTTAAACGAAACACCTCAAACTGCAATAACTTGCACCTGCACCTGTGAACATTTCACTTAATTTGTGCTCTGCTTCTTTTGTTGTATTCTGAATAAAACGATGTGGTGGTGAGTAAAGAGAATGCTATGATAATGACTTAAAGAGCACTGACGCAAATCTTTCGCACATTGAACATTTTGTCATTGCAGGAAAAAGCACAGGTGTAACAAATAACGCTAATGATGGCTCTGTTCCAGTTAGGTGTGTCAGTACACCGAGTGCATGAGTCACTAGTATTTGTCAGATGTTGGAATTATTCTATGCTGATTCCTTCTTGCCATTAGACTCCTGCTCTCAAAATCTACCATAACACTGAGATTCTTGGCACATTTGATTGTGGGTTATTAATCCAAAGATCTCGTTTTTAGATGTTAATATAGACCATCACATTTTAGAACATGCTTATACTTACACCACTGTCTGAGAATTAATATAAATTGCAAATTACATGCATGAATTACTTCAGACTTATGAGTCCTTTGTTATGTCATGAATCAATAACATGTTTTTACCTTGTCTCTATCCACAGTTCTGATGCTCTTTCTTTGTTCTCTTTTCAATATAATTCAGGTGACTGGCCATTAATCAGTTGCACCACAGAACACCAAATGTGATAAAATAGATTGCTTTGTGTATTTTCAGCCTTTTTACTCTGGCAGTAATGAGCGGTTGCTCAGAGAACGCAAGTCCAGATTCATCAAAGGGACATCCCACACACTGCCTGTCACCATCTATTCATGAAGCACAGGCTGACACGTATTATGGGAGGTGGCCATCAGCACCATGTGTGACAGGCCATACTGGAAAAAGTACAATGTAAATTCTAGCTATTTAAGGAATCATCTATGTACATAGCTTTGCTACGTTTCTTTTGTATAGTTGCCACATTATTGTTTTTGTTTTTTTCTCTCACTTATTGCTGTTTTTCTGCTTTTTTATTGTTGTTGTTCATTATTGTCTTGTTTCGTGAAGCACTTTAGGCTGCTTTATTGCATAAAATGTGTTAGTAAAAAATAAAGTTACTCCCAGAAGAAGCAGACACAGAGCCAAGCATATGTATTTTATATTCTTGGCATAGCAGAGCTATGCCAAGAATATAAAATAGATATATAGTAATAATAAAAACAATATTAACGCCAGTATGTAAGGAATTTAAAATTATAATATGTATAATATGCTAAGTGTGTTAAGTAAATATAAAACTATGTTCCTTATGCCTTATGATCCTTATGTAATACAATGTTTAAAAATAGTGTGGAAGCTACAGTGCAACACAATATAAACATAAGTCATAATAATAATACAATTTTGTGCAATATATGTGATGTGTATAACATGCCCTATGGTGTGTATTTTTATTTTTATCTTAGCTATAATGTCACTACCCACCGCCCTTACAAATGTCCTTTATAAATTTACTTGACCAAGGTGTTTAAATTCAACACGTTACCTACATTTCTGTTAAAGTCAGACCCAGTGGTGTTGAGGACATGTCAGCAGCAAGACAGTGAGAAATAGTCACTTGTTCCTAACACTGAACATGGGGACTCCAGAAAACTACACAGTGAAAATAACTTTAACTTTTAACTTTAAAAAGTTAGTGAATGGACTGCATTAAATGTTTAAGTTGGCTGAATTTGAGAATACAAGTTGAATAATTTCAAAATTACATCAACTTGTCTTCTCAAATTCAGGCAACTTAAAATTTCAGGGCAGCACAGACACTCATTTTTTTGAGTAAAAACAAATCATTTATTTTTAAAGTGTTTGCACATTCACTCTGAGTCTAATATACTGTTAGTTGTTGGGGGAAAAAATGGAGACATAAGCTATTTCATCAGAGGAAATGCAAAAAGTAAACACAGAGTGATTGTACCAGCAGTGCTGATTTATTGGCAGCATCACAGTTGGGGTCCTGCTTTCACTGAGAGAGGACTTGTAGATGTAGAAAAAGGAACATTATTTGTAAACATATTCCCAGGTTAAAAAAAGCAGAATCATTGTAAAAGGTGATCTGTTTTTCTACCATCTGGTAGTGTGTGTGTGCTTGTGTGTGTGGGAGAGAGAGAAAGAGAGCATGCTGGTTTTTCCTGTCAGTCAGTCTATTTATTAAGCATTTTTATTTTAGTTCATCCATAGCAACCGAAAAGACTTATGCCATTCACAGTTAGAGAGAAAAATAGATTACTTGACAGCTCTGGGTTAATGAATTCAAGCTTTAATTCATTATTTATGTAACACCTTGTGTAATGGTAGGAGTGTAGGAGAAACCAGGATGGTTGTGACACTAGGTTAAGTGCAACATTTACACCCAGAGAATAACAGGTTCGGCAAACAGTTTTATTGTAGCGCACACATAATCCACAGTAGCATACGCTCACAGAAGACACAATATCAGCAGCACAGAAGAAGGAAAATTAAATGACTTTGCTGTTTTACTTTTTTCTATACTAATTTAGTGCAAGATCTCTCTTTAATTGAAACTGATGACATCTGTGGTAACTGCAAATTCACATGCTCAATCAGCACTCTGATTGCTGTGAAGGCTGCAAAAGATGGGGGTTGCAAACATTTCCTCACAGCTTTACAGCCATCCCCTTTTAATTTTTTCTTTGCAGTATTTGTCAAACATGGGAGTAAGAAACAGATGGGAAGGGGAAAACAGATCGGTTGTCAAGGCCCTATCCATTTGCCATATCACATCCTATCAATAATATCAAGATGTGCAAAGGCAAAAAAGAGGAGTATGTCCATGAGTGAAAAACAACCACATGTGATCAATACAGCATTTAAAAATTCTTTATTTAACCCACCAGGGGTGTGTCAGAAGATTCTCGTGTTGTTATCTGCTGTACCTCCTGCTTACAACTGCTGCATCTCTTCAAGCGGTATGGCAGGTTTTAATAATGGAACTCTATCATACATCTATGAACTCAAAGGGAACAAGACCTAAAGGGCTTAATAGTGGTGGATGTCACTGATTTCACATTAAGCTATAGTGCTTTTTGAAGTGAGAAACTAGATTACGAGTCTACAGCCAGTGGCTCTATAGAATAGAATAGAATAGAATAGAATAGAAATACTTTATTAATCCCGTGAGGGAAATTGTTTTATTACATCAGCAAATAAGAGAGCAGCAACTGAGTAAAATATTCATTAAAAAGGCTAAATAATGCAAATATATATACAAGGGAAGGCACTTAACATAGAATAAAATGAAATAAAATAACAATAATAATAATAAAGATATGTATATATACAGAGAACAAACAAACAAAAAAGCAAAAAAGATGAAAAAGAGCAATACAAAAGAAAAAAATGTGCAAATAAGTGTACAAAAATTGAAGATGGATGTGAAATGCTTGGAGCATGCTAACATGCTGATGTTCAGGCATGATTTTGGTCACCATCTTAGTTTGGCATGTTGACATGCTAACATTTGCTAATATGCACTAAACAAATTATAGCTGAGGATGATGGGAATGTCATTAGCTTTGCAGGTCATTTGGGCTTGAACCAACAAATACAAAAAAATGCTCAACTCAACCAAAAATTCTAAATACCAACTTCATGGTGGCACCAGAGAAAAAGTCAGGGGATCTCCAAAGTCATTAGGATTAGTCATTTGAGAACTAGGAATCTAAATTATGGCTAAAGCATCAAGTAGATATTTCAGTCTGGACCAGATGGATGGACCAACCAACCAACCAACCAACACTGGCTGGATAGGGATGTACAAGGATTTATGTACAGTAGCATGAGTGGTCTCAGCATTGAGATATCAAAATGAATTTTCTTTTTATACTTCCAGTAGATCTTGATTGAATGTGACTGCCTTTGACTCTGAAAATAAGAGTCACATCTACTGTCAAACATTATGTTTTAATAAACTACTTTACAACGTTTAAAAGGATTTAAAAACTAAAGCCCTACCGGTAAAAAAAAAAAAAAAATTAAAAAATCCTGAAAAGCAGACAAGGGATGAGAGTCAAGGAAAGGGAAAATCCTCTAAAGAGAGACAATTCAAAAAGAGACTCTCCTTGGAGGGTTGGTGATGTAATAGGAGCCAGAAGTGGGAAAATGGCAATTATGAAGAACAAAAAAGCTCTGTTAAGGTGCAAATTAGAAGAAAATGCCCAGAGAGGGATTTTAGAATGGCACGGTTAAACATTATACACTGAGTTTGCAGCTTATAAGTACGCCTAGATAACTTTAATTAGTTCCAATAGAACAGCCCTATAGCACATCCTGTCTTTATTAAGTTTGTCTTATCTAGTTTTTATCAAGAATGCGTCAGAAAGGTGAAAACTGATCTCTGTGGTCATTTTGGAGGCTGTTGTTTGTGTTGTTGAATTTTATTGTATTATACTGAAAGGGTCTTTTTTTGTTTAGCCTTAGTTATATACAGTATAAATGAGGGTGGACAAGAAAAAAATAAAAATTTTAAAAAAGGACACATCTTTCAATACACATGTTTTTTTACATTTTCGTGGATTTATTTACTTTATTTTATTTTTTTACACATTGTGCAGTAATGGTAGAATAAGGCCTAAAGGAGGTCATAAACTGGGACAATATGCCTGGAAAGAGGAAATGATCTGCAACACCACGTACAGGTGCACAGTACTGCCCTGACATCACTTCCTGGACTTTTTTTTTTTTTTTACCCACAGTTTCACAAGAATTTTCATCTTAATTCTGTTAGTTTGGGAATTTCCCAGAAATTGGGTGTGAATGTTATCAAACAAGGCAGAATAAGGAGGTGAGGCATGAAAATTTATGAAACATGTTTATTTGCATTGGAAACAGCTGAAGTAAACCTGCTGGCAGACTCTTTCACTTTATCTGAGAGCATAAATCCCCTGCAACAAACTAAAAGGCTCAGATTTTTTGTTGCCAATTTCTCCCTCAGCCCCCTCCTCCTCCCTCTCTCTCTCTCACCCATTGTCTCACTCCCTCTCCCCCCGTGTTGCATTGTACACAAGCTGGAGCATTGTATGGCATGTGGTGCAGAGAATGAGTCAGACTGCCCACCAGCTGTGAGCCTGGCTTGCCAGTGGGGAGGAGTAAAGATATTTCACACAGGGCAGCCAACAGCCAACAACACTGGTGTGTTTGATTTACAGGGCTATTAGGATAGAGGCCAAAAACAAAAATGGACTTGAGGTATGACTGCAGAGACATATTCAGATGAGTGTAATAATAATGCTCTCACTATATGAAAACCTTTGATAAATAAATAAATAAATAAATGAATATATGAATACACAATTCAATAAATAAATCCTTGTTGTTTTTAAATTTTATTTTAGTGAGGTTTAATTGGTCCCATAGGCCAAGAGCTGATGTCCTTGAGCACACTAAGGTCACATCCTCTATATTATCTATATTTTGAGGGTGAGTTTTTCAAAAAAATACACTTAGGGACTGTTCTTTACCTGTCAGATGAGGAGGGTTGCCAGGCTATGACTTTTGTTTGTCTGTTTTTTTTTGGTTTTTTTTGTTTTGTTTTTTTACCCTCCCTGAAGCTATGTTTCTTTTTCCTTGAGCCTCCCTGAGTGACTTGTGGAAAATGCATGACCTAAAAATGTTCTACTCTTGTCATGCATGCTGGTTAGTTTGTGCAGTTTATTTCTTGCAAAATTTTAAACGAGAAATAGAAACAGTGATTTTGATGAGATATCACTATTTTAAGCTTAAATTTGGCAAGGTTTTTTTTTCTGATAAATGTATTCTTCCAAAATAACGTGTTCAAGGAACAACAGAAATGTGAAAATCCAACAATACTTTCTGTTCTTACAGTTCCTGGCCATGAGAAATGATGATTTGGCGATTTTTTGAAATGCCTTCCAAGCCCTCTGGTTTGGAAGGCATGTCTTCTCTAAAAATCTGCAGCAAAATAAATACAAAAACCAACCATTTCCAAGTCCTTAAAATATGCCTCCCCCTTTTTGCACCACCCCTCCCCTCTCATAAATAATGAACATTCCCTTAGTGAGTTTTTAATGCATGATTTTAATAATTGTTTATGGTAAATATTCATAAATATGGGATTTTCAGCAAAAATTAAGTGTGGAGAAGGCCTTGGATTCAGCATTTGGACCATGATGTGGGACGATTAGTTTGACAGAAAATATGTCTGTTTATTGTGCTCTTACTACTCTCATGCTCAATGTTGCAAATCAAATTCTCTTGGGGCGAGAAAAGGTCAATTATAAAACGTAGAATAAATGCAATTTTATTTACTTTGTCTTGTGGGAGAGGGGCTTCCCTAGGGGAATTAGATTCATTACTTTATTTTTTTTTTCTTTTAGTTTTTAATTCTGGCAAGATTTGTATATCAAATAATATAACTAATCTGGAGTTCTGATACCAAATGGTTTGCAATCTCTGATTTGACATCTGCTACTCATGTCTGTTTCCTCTTTCCTTTAGGCTCATAGGCCACTTGCCCCATGCGTGCAACTAGACGCTGAGAGCCTATTATCCAATTAGCGGCGTTACTGAAAGGGTCGTCCTTGACACGGCTATTTCCCAATTAAAGAGGAACACGTGAATTTGCTCCCCTACTTAGCGCCATGTAAACGGTTCGCTCTCGTCCTCACAGAAAAAAGGCAACAGTCTGTGTATCAAAATCTGTGTATGAAATAAAGAGAAAGAGGAATATGCACGCCTTAGTGAACGCCTTCATGCGCTGCCTCTCCTTCCTCTTGCCTCCCTCTTGGCTTTGTGTCAGTTTTTGCTTGTGGGCTGGGAGTGAGTGCGAGGAGACGCTGCCGCGGCCCAATCCCAGAGCTCGTTTCAAAAGCAGAAAGCCTCTTACATATGAGGAAGTAGCAGCACTAGCAGCAGCAGCAGCAGTAGAAGCCCAAGGAGGCTCCAGCCCGTCGGTCTCACCAGCAGGTCCAGGCTGCGTCTCGCCGGCTGCTACAAGCCCCGCTGCTCTTCAGGGCCCTCCGTCGGGTCGGATCTGGATCGGGGCTCTCTGGCGAGCCGTGGAGCGCGTCTTCGGAGCCCCTTGGGTCCTTCTCCGCCATCACTGGTGCCCGAATAAGAAGCGTCGAGCAGCTTTACGCACCCCGTATCCTGTCTGTGCCTTCGAGTCGAGTCAGATTAAAAGCTTCCAGGGAGGCGCTGCTGCTACTGCTGCTGCTGCTACGAGCACCGGGGACGGGAAGGGAGCGGGTGGAAGCACCTTGACTTGTTCCAGGAACATGAGCGGGTCCGAGGGGAGCCCAAACCCGAGCCCGCCGGAGTGCGTCTTGGAAGCGTCAGCGGAGCACGGCATCGATGAGGTAATCACCGTGGAACAACACACGCAGGAGATGGGGACGGTGACGATAACAGTGGCCATTCAAGCGGCGGAGGAGGACGAGGAGCCGGAGGAAGTGTCATCCAATAATATTGACTTCCTCGGAGGCAGCTGTAGCGAGGACGAAATCGGAAGACATGACAAATCAAGGTTTGACTTATTTGTTACTTTTAATTGTGTTCGAGTAATATGGATGATTGTGGTATGCTAAAAACAAGGTTGTTAAACTATAAATATGAGCCTTTTGGGGATTTGTTAAGCAAAAACTGTTTGACTGACTTTGATAGACTTACTTTTAACATTTGTTAATTCTCTTTTTTTCAGTAAATGTTAGCAAAGTCTATTACTAGTTGGCAGACTGGGGTCAGAAAGGTTGAAGGGTGAATGACACGTTTTCCTCAAGGTTATTGGAACCTCACCAATCTACTTCTGCGTATGTTTTTTTAAAATACTGTATTGGCCCGTGTAACTTCAGTGCTGCCAGCACATGAGCAGCGTGGGTACAGCTGGCTCAATTTGTCTCACTGAAAGAATGCCAGTTGTGTATAAAGATGCTGTGCAAATAGAACCGACAGGTGTATTCACAGTGACAACAAAAGAGGGCATCACAGTGTGCCAGGAGGACAATAGACGCTCATAACTGGGAGTGTAAATCCTCACAGACATAGTTTATGGATATTATTGTTGCCCGGGTGGGAAAAGTGTTTAACCACCTGTAGGCAGCACCAGACACCTGAGAGATAAAGGATGTCAACCTTCACTTTAATCTTATTCCCCTGCGTCATGGCTTGCTATTTTTATCCTCTGGCCTATAAGTTCCCTACTCGGACTGCGTGTGCAAAGAGTGAGTCAGTGATGGAAAGGCCAATGGGGGGAAATAAATCTCCCTGTCCATACCAAGCCTTTCAGTTTGACTGCAGGTCACACCTTGAAACCTCACTTCTGTCACACCTGCAGAGGCAGGTGTTTTGTGGCACGTTTTTCACACAGGATGTATATTTAACATATAGGAAGCATGTTTGGAACTGATAGGGAAAGTGCAGATGCCAGCTGTCTGTACATGTGGCTGTTAATTCCTCCAGAGACTTTCAGTTCACCACTCAGTGTCCCAGTGACCTGAGAGTGAACTTCATCACAGCCTATCTAAAAACTAATTTTCTTTCATTTACATATTCAAATGACCTCGCTGACAGTGATGGTATTTTCTACTCTAAAAGCTCAGCTCGTGGTTTATCTGAAGTCCTGGGGAAGCAGTGGGCTCGTGCCAGCTGTGCGGGCAGCCAACTGGAAAGCTGTTGACTGAGAGGGTGTGTGCGCGGGAGGGAAAAGGAGGGGAGGAGGCTGGAGGAGGTGATGAGTCATCCACAAAATTTCATTCAGACCTTCACTCTAATCTGCAGGGCTACCTGACTGTGCTGCTGCTTCACAGCTTCAGCCATGTGTCTGACTGAGATCAAATTGTGCCCTAAAAGCCTCAGCTATGCAATGTTGGTACCATTTTTTTTGGAAATCGTGTGAAGCTGATCGGATGAGCCACCATGTTCTGTGTGGGAGGGAGAGCCTGTGACTCTGCGCCCTTCAGATGGAGAGGTCTTGGCAGGTTTAGGATTGATGGGGCGGTGGTGTCGAGGTCTGGCACTGAGGCAGGGTGACTAGGGCTGAAGATGCAGCTTGATGACTGCTGTGAGGAAACATGCATAGGGGAATGGCAGGATGAGTGTGCATTCCTGCCAACAACTTGTAAGCCTCTTGCTTATTGTATAAATGAAAGTGAGATGTGTAACAGTTGTAGGGCATGAAGCATTCTGCTGTTTTCAGTCTCCACTGACCATGATCCATGTTCTCTTCCCACACACAGTGGTGCTGGGACCAGTGGAGGGGAGTTGGAAGAGGAGAGCTGGCAGCCCCCAGATTCAGAGCTCATCCAGAAGTTGGTTGCTCAGATCGAGTACTATCTATCCGATGAGAACCTGGAGCACGATGCCTTCCTGTTAAAACATGTCAGACGCAACAAACTGGGGTTCGTCAGCGTCAAGTTGCTCACTTCGTTCAAAAAGGTAACCATGGCTGCAAAGGACCTGGGTGTATTCTGGAAGCACAATAGGAAGTAATTGTAATCCCCTGTCCTATAAGGCTGGGAATTACACAGAGAGCCTTTGCTATTATGGGTCAAATTATACTACTGTGTAGGCCTACGCCTAATGCTCAACATGTAGTAGTCACCCAAAGATGGCCCATTATGTGCTAGTAATGTTGGGCATTTATATACCTGAGCTGATTTTCAACTGAGTGTAATTTTAAGTTAAATCAAAGCTGAGAAAACAATTAAAAGGATAGTTTAGATTTTTTGAAGTGGGGCTGTATGAGGTACTTATCATTAGACAGTATATCACATGCAATGGAAGTCAACTGGCACACCTCCATTTTGAAGAAACAGGCAGGAGTCTGACAGGTAAGGTAAGCAGTGTACTGCAGTCGGTGGGGGTCAGAAAAAAACATTTTTAGCCACCTAAAATAAAATATCATGCCACAATAAGAGTATTTTTTCAGATCTTCACCTTTCAGTCAGACAGCTGTTTCAACAGCGCAGATTTTCTTCTATGCTCTCGTCAAAGACACCAGACTGCATTGACAAAAATAATCATTTTAGTCGCTAAATATGAAAGCTGCTGGGCTACCGCTGCTTCTATTAGTTGGTTTGTTTGTGTTATTGTGTGACTTTGGTAAATCTGAACCAACACCTCTAAATGCCAAAGTCACACAATAACACAAACAAAATAACTGATTAATGCAGTGGTAGACCAGCAGCTCCTGTGTTCAGGAATGTTATATTCCTGTTTTCTCAATGGTGTCTGGCTTTGAAGAGAGCAATGTAACAGCTTCATTTTCCCTTTGGAAATCACTGCCTGACATTTAGTTAAAGCTGTGAAAAAATTCTTAATATAGCTTACACTTAAACTAATATTGATTTTTTTGTTTGTTTGTTTGTTTTGTTAGTTTGTTTTTAAGGTAGGACTATTTAAAGGTGGCTAAAATACATTTAGCTGCTGACCCTATCCACAACAGTATATTGCTCAACTTCAGTGTCAGACTCTTATTTCTTTAAACTGGGGGCATATGGACTAAAATCTGTAAAATACTAAAATGTCTCTGTGGATATTTACCTCTCTTTGAAATGTGAACCTGGCTAAAGCTTTTGCTGTTTTCAATTCCCAGTGACGTCCAGGCTTGTGAGAATTGAATAGCAGTGACTGGCTGTTTTCTAGTGTCAACATGATGAGCTGTTGGTGGAGCAATTTAATTCTCACATTGATTTCCAACAGCTGGTGTTACTTTAGGCCTGTGCATGCAGATTTATTGGGTTGTTGGTTTAAAAAAAAATCTGTTTATGCCACAAGTGGTGAGTCCCCACCCACATGCTCTTTTTGAATATAAACATGGATTCACACATAGGTTTGATGACACTGAGGCGATGCATTTTAAAGCTGTGCAAATTATACAGCGATAAATTGAGTTACCCAGTGAAGCCAGCATGTTTGGTGCAGATATTGATCCAGGAAGTATGACTGAAAGGAAGGCAGTATACATGACTGATTGATGCTATGTTATTTAGCCAGTTTTCTGTAGCTGGAGCTTAATAACCGTAGGGATCAATATGTGGCCTAGTGGATATGACATAGCCCCCCTTAACCACTTAGCATCTCTCCCATGTAACACAAACACTGTCTCTTTTGCAGGTGAAACACTTGACTCGTGACTGGAGAACAACTGCTTATGCTCTGAGACACTCAAAGCTACTCGAGCTGAATGACGAGGGGCGAAAGGTGCGACGTAAATCCGCAGTGCCAGTCTTTGCCAGCGAATCATTGCCGAGCCGCATGCTGCTGTTAAGTGACTTGCAGAGGTGGCCAGAGCTGGCAGCTCTCACTAAGGATAACGGAGGCAGCGAAGGTGGAGCCACTCTGCAGGAGCAGCTGATGAAGTTACTGCTGAAGGAGTTCGGAACATACGGCGCGATCGCCTCCGTCCGAGTGCTGAAGCTCGGTAAGGACCTGCCGGCTGACCTCAAGAGGCTGAGCGGCCGCTACACTCAGTTAGGCACTGAGGAGTGCGCCATTGTGGAGTTTGAGGAGGTGGAGGCTGCTGTTAAAGCAAATGAAGCTGTGGGGAGCGAGGATGGAGGGGCCGGGTCGCTGGGGTTGAAGGTAGTCCTGATTGGCACCAAGCCGCCCAAGAAGAAGGTTCCTAAAGAACGGCCGCGTGAGGAAGGAGGGATGCGCAAGAGTCGCTCGCTCAACAGCAGAGTACGGGAGCTCCAGTACCATGGGGACGACTCAGCCTGCAGCTCCTCAGAGACTGAGAGCACCCCTACGTCCCCAAGGCTGGCCAGAAAGTCCCAGTCCTGTAACAAGCTCAGCCCCACCACTGCAGGCATCAACTTCCAGAACAATCACCTCAGTCCTGGTATGTCCCCACGCAACAGCCCCTGGTCAAGCCCCCGTGCAAGCCCCTGTCCTCAGCGCAAAACCACGCATTCCCACAAGTCTCCCCTAGCAAGCGAGGGCAGACTGAGCCCCGAGCCTGGGCGCCGCTGGGCAGACTACTCCTCAGACAGTAGCCTCACCCCATCAGGGAGCCCGTGGGTTCAGCGGCGCAAGCAGGTGGCGTCTCAGGAGAGCAGTCCAGTGGGCAGCCCGATGCTGGGTAGAAAGATCCAGAACGCCGATGGCCTGCCGCCTGGCGTAATGAGGCTGCCAAGGGGTCCCGATGGAACCCGTGGCTTTCACTGTGTCTCTATGAGCGAGAGGGGAAAGACTGCTGCCACTCAGACTTGATATGTGGAGCATCCTCACTTCCCCCCCAGAAATTATATATTGGAAAATTCGTGCTGTTCTGCCATGTCGCTCAGCCCCCCCCTCCCCGCCCCACATTTGAGACTGTGTAGATATATTTTTGTTGAGTGCATCAGTTTTCAGTCTTTGTTACATTTTTATACGACGTTTTGAGTTACCATGGTAACATTAGTGATTTACTAATGGAAATTTGAGTGAATGTAAATTGATATTGCTTTGAAATGAACAACATCATCTCCATTGCTGTCTAAACTTGTTCTACATGGAGTGGAGAGGGAATTCCATTTTTTTCTTTTAATTGAAAAGTGTCCTCTGTCTTGTGTGTAAAAGCTCACAACATTGTCTGTGGATGGTGTGTAAATGTGTAAGCGGTGTACAGGCACATGGACTTGATAGAGATATCACCATATGCCTTTTCTGTATTTGTCTACTGTGAGTTGCATTTTTTTTTACATGCTATTTAAACTGAGGCCATAATCGCTTCACTGCCATAAAGGTTTGACAGTTAAATCTGGACATGATATTAGTTTTTATTTTGCCTTTTTTAATTTCAGTATTTTCAGTACGCTTTGGCACTTAGTTGGGAAGGGTCTTCTAGCCCTGTAAATGTTAATTTGTTTAGCAGGTAGCTGCTTTATTTATTTTTTTTAGCTTTATTTTTATTTTGCTATTTGTTTCCATCAGTCTAAAAGCTCACAGTGAGGTATGAGGGATGTTCTGGCAGAAAATGGGAAGAAAAAAAAATGCTCTTATGTTCTTGCCTTTACATCTGAACTGGGGTATTTGTACAGTGCGATTCCTATATTGTACAAATAAATCACTAAAATTGCATTTGGCCTGACTTTCTCTTTTGTTTGTGGCACATCTTGAAATGGTCATTCTGGTCTGAAACAGCCATGATCCAATTTTGTTTTTTGTTTCAACATGTAAGCGAGATTTAAGTGAGATATTGTTGGTATGAGCCAAAACTGTAGAAGCAATTCCACACTTGGAGAGCAGAATTGGCAAACTGGTGTGTTTTTTACATGGATTGCACAGATGGGAGGATGATAGAGGGATGATGGATTATAAGCTATATCAACCCTCCATGAGGAACATAAAACTGACAAAGCTGTGGAGAAGACCAGTTGCACTATTAATTTATTCAGATTGCCTATATAGTTGTATTGGCAATGCCAAAAAAAGGCATTCACTACCTTTGACTTTTCATGTTAAATGCAGTGAATATAATTAGGCTTTTGTGATGCAGATCAACAAGAACACTCTGTTTGTGTATATATATACACATACATATAGTAAAAATCAAACAATACGCTCACTCACAATATAACTTGTTAAAAATGGGTGCTGAATCCTCAAAATGGATATCAAAGCAGTCAAAAACAGGACAATATAGAGCGTTTTTTATTATTGTCACACATGGTGTGGTAATAATAAAAAAGTCAGGGCGCAGAGTTTCCTGGCATTTATGTGATTGCCACCTGATAAGCTCCACCCATCCAAAAAACATTGTTGACCAAGTACCCCCGGTAATGGCAACGGCAAACCCAACAGGACAATGTGGCATGCCCCACTGCAAAAACCTTTAAGGAATGGCCCACAGAACATGACAAAAAGCTCAAGACATCGACCTGGCCCCAAAACTCCCCTGATCCCAATCTGACCAAGCATCCACGGGATATGCTGGAACCCCACAACACAACCCAGGGATCTACCACCAACACCTTGGTGCCATGTGTCCATTCCTTGACAGGTCTGAGCCACGTTCGATCCAAAGAGACCCCACTGTGGAGCGGGGAATTGCACATCCCACAGATGCTTGATCAGATTGAGATCTGGGGTGTGGCATGCTGCATCGCCCTTCTGGCTTTGCTGTTGCCATGACTTGGTGCGTGTACTTGGTCTGCAACAGTGTTGGATGGGTGGAGTGCATCAAGTGCTATCCACATGAATGCCAAGACCTACGAATTTTGCACTGTAACAAGGTGATCAGTGTTATTCACTTTATCTGTCCTTCTAATATTGAGGCTGATTGTTGAACAACAGACAGTATAACCGCTTGATGAAGTACTCACCTCCGCCAGTCAGTATGTAGCAGAGGAACCTTTTTGATCACAACTGCAGCTTTGAGTCTAAGTGAATTGATTTGTCATGGCTTCATAATCGAACATCCCCATTCATCCGAGCTCTGTCACGTTGCATTGAGACCTTGAGTGAACAGCAATTTTCAAGTCACCACAGATTCTTGATCGAGGTTTTGGATCCTGAATTGGACAGCATTATTGTTGTTTTGAATACAGTACATTCCTGTCTAGGTTTTGTTTTTGCGGTATTGTGTTGCTGGAAAATAAGTCATCTCCCTCAGACAGCAGAAGATTCTCCTTTTTTGATTTGTCTGTATTTTACTGCAATCATGTTAACCTTTTCTTTTATAAGCCTTTGAGCGCCTGCTGCAGAGGACCATCACCACAGCGTGATGCTGCCACGAGGCTTTGTGCTGGGCACAGTGTGTTACTGCTTTTGTGCAGTGTTTGACTTAAGGATTTTAGTATGGTGGACAAAAAGCTCAGTTTTGGAAAACCTGTTTGCTTTTTGTGTCTGTCTCCGATGTGCCTTCTCGCAAATACTCCCTCATATGTCAGCTAGGTACAGAACTTACATACCTGTGGCTCTTTCAGTGTCCATAGACCTCTTAGTGTCCACTCTTCTCACACAGACATTTAGCTCTTTAGGACAGCCTTTGAGGGATATTTAAGTCTTGCAAATTTTCCAGTCCTTCCACAGGTTTGTACTTATCAATAGCGTTTGGTTTTGTTTGTTCTGTCTGGTTTTGTTTGTTCTTAGTCTTTCTGCAATGAAAATGTCTAACCAGCTGCTGAACATTTAAGACACAGGTGTTTTGATCTTACAGTCAATTGTCATATCTTTATTACACAGAGGTGATATCCACTCAACTCATAATGAGCCAGAGGTAAGACCAAGTCATTGTTTTAAAAGTCCCAAGTAAGTCTCAAAAATTTTATTTTAAGTCCTTAACTTGGATTTTTGAGCCCTCAACATGCCAGTGTGCTCCTCTACAATTTACAACAGAGTAATACTATAATTAAATTGACAAAAATCATGAATGCTTTTTAAGGTTTTATTAAAGTTTATTTATTAAAAGTTTGTTAATAACTTCCTTAGCTATTAGGATGTTAGCTAAGCATTAGCTCACTAAATATGTAAAAAATTAGCCTTGACTTAGTGTTCTTTGTGCAACTTCAAATGTCAAACAAAGTTGGTGTGTCTTTGTAAATTTCAGCTCCCCTGTTTTTTGTTTTTTTGTTGTTTTTTTTTACCAGCACATAGTTTTTGTGCATGAACAAAATGATCTTTGGTATTATTTTTTCAAACTGGTGCTTAGTAAACATATCTTTATGTTTTTCTCCTGCAACTCTCCTGAAAATGACTAATCAACTACTGAACTTTTCAGATACATGTGTATTGATCTTAAAAACACCTGTCAGTGGTGGGACCAACAAGTCATTGTTTTGAATGTCCAAAGTATGTCTCAGGTCTTTGCACTCAAGTCCCAAGTCATAAACAAGTCATAATGTGCTTTACAGTAATGTAATGCCATTTTAACAACACAGTAAAAAAATAGCTAAACATTAACTTTCTATGTTAATATTAGCAGCAGATTATTGTTAATTGTGTTACTTCAAATCTCAAACAAATTTGGAAGTTGTTGTGTTTCTGTAACCCTAATCCTGATCCCAACCTGACATGCTATTTAAAAAAAATATTTTTTAATCTTTGGTCTTTGGGGAAGGTATCAAATATTTTAAAGTCAAAAGGCTCAAGTCCCAAGGAAATATCAAGTCACTGTGTTAAAGTCCAAGTTGAGTCTGCAAGTCTAAAGTCATCAAATTTGTGACATGAGTCTGACTCGAGTCCAAGTCATGTTGAGCCCACACCTCTGTAATGTGCCTTTAAAATGATTTACATGTTGTAGCAAAGTACACGAGCACTTACGCAATCCATTGTTTTGTGTTTCATACTTCTAATTTAGAACATAATGTAGAGCTCTGTTTTCACGTTGTCATTAAATGGTTCTCTTCATTAGTTAGTGTTAAAAAAAATCAATTGCTTCATTGTGATGCAATGTTGTGTTACCGAACAAAAATAAAAAGTTCGAGGGAGGTAAATACATTTCACAGTTGGATGCTTGCAGAGCTGTTAGACTTTTGAATTCGTGTGGTTGCAGCTTTCTGTTTAGCCACTTTTTTTTGTTTGGGATGTGATCTCCTGTAGGAGTGAACATAATGGCAGCGCACAATCTGTTTGGTGGTGCTTGATACAGAGGGTCAGAACCGTGCTCCAGTATTCAAAGCTGCGATGAGACTAAGTGGGATTGTGTAATAGAGGGATGAATAAACTTTTGTTCTCCTCTTTGCATGATTGCAAATTCAAAATCAGGAAGTTGTGCTATTGTCTGCCTCTGACAGACAATATTTGGCTCATCTCCCAATGACTGTTCATTCTGACAGTGAGAATAAGAACTGTTTTGGATAAGTACTGCAAAAATTAAATTATTATTCTCATAAAACAAAATTCTATATAATTACCTTTAAGAATAAGGATGTTTTTTTTGCTCACAGCAAATGGAAATATCATGAAGACGGATAAAAGCAATCTCTGGCCATTATTTGTAATTAGGCAGACGCCATTGGTGTATGAATAAAAAGTTATTTAATGCATCAATTTGGCTATTTTCTCCAGACTTGATTTTTCCCAGACATAATTTGTAAGATGTGGACAGATTAAATTGTGAAACCTTCCAGCTTTGTGTTTGAGCTGATTATAGTAGAAGTTTATTTCATGTCATTGTGCATCTAGCTTCACGTTACACTGGTATACTTCCATCATCATATTATTTAATTTTTTTCAATCATATACAGTACTGCACGTAGCATATAATAACTGACTCATATTTACATGCATACACACAGGTAGATGTACAAAAACATCCATTCAGTTTGTTCTACTCAGTGACAGTTACATAACCACTCGGTATGATTCAAGCTGAGGTCATGCTGAGGCCGTAATCATAGGGAGTATGTTGTGGAGGTCTTTAGTCAATATTTAAATTACAAGTTTCCAAGAGGTGACAGAGAGAAATAGTCTTCTTGCAGAATATAGGTGAGCATTTCACAACCCTCCTCAGCTCAGAGTCTATGACACACACTTGCATCAGTCTGTGGGATGGAGCTCTGGTGGCTGTGAGTGGGTGCAGACAAGTTTGAGGAACTAGGATTAGGGTGGAGTAAACCTACAAGAGTCTCGGCAAAGCAGCCAATCAGAAAGGTCGACACAAAAAACAAGTTACTAGAAAGGAAATGATTTTCTCTCCTGTCATTTTTTTTTACCCTCATTACATAACATGAGCACAGCTGTCTACATAAATCTCTGGATGACATAGTGCTCTTGTAAAAACCTGGCTGAAATGCTGAAATGACTGTAGAACTCTGTCACTGTTCATTTCTAAACACTGTTTCTGGCAATTTTTGTGCCTTAGGGTTTTACACCCCAAACTGAATAGGATAAAATGGTTAACTAACTCCTGTGTGTCTGCGTGTGATTTTTTTTTCCCCAGGTGCTTTTGTGTGTTTGGTGTGTGCCTGTTGTGTTTTGGTTTTGTCTCTCCTTTGTGCTCTCTCCACCTCTTGTTTAGATCTTTTTTGTGATCTCGGCCAGCCATCCTGTTCACACCACCAGCCGAAGAAAATCAAAGAAACACAGATCACCCCCTCAGCTATTTTTGGGTCCTTGGTCCCCAGCATTACAAAAATAAAACACTAAAGTAAGAATGTACATGATAGATATCACCATGAAATTTCCCCAAATGAGTTCTTACATTAAGACTGAATTTTTTTTGAGACTGAAAATATTTAAATTTTACATTTGAATATGCAAATAGGGCATTGTCTACATGATATGTGCTCTTTGCATAACTTCTCAGAAATCTTTACTGAAATAATACTTCTGAAATAAGACATTAAGGTAGCAAAACATTTTTAAAAAAAAAAAAAAGCATTAAAAAATGCTTTCACCTGGGGTTCTTCCGTTAAACATGGCTAGTTTGGGAAGGTAGCCTTCCTCTGCCCTACTCCTGACCCCTCCCTCTGTCACACGCATGTGGGGAACACAGGCTCCTGGCACCACTCTCTGTGTTTAATGTGAGAAAAAGCACAGACATCTGTGAAAATGACCTGAGGTAATATTAGAGCTCTGAATTCCAATCAGAGGCATTCAAGCTGAAGTCCTACACTCATGGCCCCTTGAAACAAAGCATCTGTCTCTATAGAGATGATGCTGACCTCTTATTAATTAAGGCATTGCGAGTATCAGAAATTAAAAACGAGCAGGCTGAGTTTGCAACCAGGGAAACGGTGCTGTTTGCATGTTGCACATGAACACGAGGAAGTCAGCAACATCAGTCATTTCATTTCTGCTCTTCCGAACTGTAGAATTTCAATATCTTAGCTTTCAGTGTGAGGTTGTTTCAACACAGAAACAGCAGTTACAAATGTGTTTAGTCTTGTAAACTGAAGACATGTTCACCCTTTCTTATGTCTTTAAAACCCTCTTCTATTTTTGTAAAACCTGGAGCAGCATGGCCCAATGAAATGCTACCATAAACTAAGTGATTGAAAACATTAAAAGCTGTGGTTCTCATATATCCACTGACAACCTGTTAGTAGTGTGAGCACAATCACAAAACTTTACATTATATTTCACAAGTTTATTTACATAACTTAAAAAAATGTCATTTACAGTGTTTGCAACAGATTAAAACAACCTGACACTGAAAACAGTAAAACATATTTACATGGGGTGAGAGGTGAGACCGTTTGTGCCGCACAGTATCAAGCAGAGATCTTACAGTGTTAGTACGCTTTTCACCATGTGAAGACTGATAACCAGTGAGGAAAAACACCAGATGAACACACAGGATATCTCCCAAATCTCAAACTCGAGAAACCACAAGTAACTGCAGTTTGCTAGTGCAACACACTTGAAGTGTTTCAATATTAATCATGTACAAACACACACTGAGAGATTATCTCTGAGTTTCCCAAAAGTCAGATGGCATGTTGCAGTAAGTGATCACAGAAAATGACAGAAGTTCTTGCCTCTGCACTTCTTTCTGGTTCTCTATCTGTTCCAGTTTCTGTTTGAAGATACAGTTGCTCTATCATATTTATTTTACAACATATGAACTTTATCAATGAACCCTCAATTTAAAACATTTGAATTGATCTTATGAAAAGCCGTGCTATCGTTTGTCTATCCCTTAAGGCAATGTTTTTACAGTTGTGGCTTGACTATGTGGAGAAAAACAAAGGACATGTAAAATAAACGTTAACTCATCCACAGTACCAACTGTCAATAAAAACACCTGAACAAATTCCCTTCTGAATATTCATGCTTTCTCTCAGGACATAAATATTACCTCTCAGCTTGTCTTTTGTGTCGGGTGTCACCATGAAGAGCTTTGTAGCCATGGATACCATTTGACCCCCCATTAATGCATTTACCTTTCAACAAGGGGGGAGCCACACATGCCTCCAAGGTGGCAGGATGTCTGTGAAAGCACTGCTCCACAGGAAAAAAAGACCTATCTATACATCAGCATGACGGAGCCTAACCATCATTTTTGTCAGAGCAACCAGAAAGGCATAATGACTGGCTCCTTATCCCCGTGCACACTTTCATGTGCAGAATCTCAACAGGAGATGGAGGCAGAATGACTGGGATTGATCTGATGGGTTTGTGTGGGTAGAGACACCGTTGGCGTAATGAGGAAAACACTTCCTGCCTGTTAGCAGATGGGATGAGGACGTGTTGCGCAGCGAGCCCGGGAAAGCAAACGTGCCAAGAACACAGTATCTCAGATCTTAAATCTTTGAGAGGGAAGCGGTGTGAAGGGAAAGAGAGCACAAACCATCCAGCTATGTCTCCAGAGCTTTGCTTCAGATGTAGAGAGAACCATCAGCTGGTCCCACATAACCGACACCTATCAGAAGGACATCTATCAAAGTCCAAATGCCCAGGCCTCCAAAGCTAAACAGTTTGCCCAGGCCCTCTCTCCACTGGCCCAGATAAAAGCGATCAGCTCCAAAACCACCAAGTGTAATGCTACAGAAAGAAAACACAGAACAAAGCAAAGAATGCCATCAGAGCACACATCCTGACTCGTATTAATTTGGGAGATTTTTCTGGCATCTAAGCTTGTCATAATTCTTTTGCAAGTTTACCTGAGTGCTAATGCCGTTGACCATTTGTATCCACCAGTCCAGTTACAGAATAAACGTTTCTGAAAACGCCTTTTACCTGCAGACGAAAAAAACACTTAGACACAGACTGCAGTCCTGATGTTCCAAAAAAAAATATAGAATATTTTTTTTAGAAATCCCCCATAGACAAAAGCAGTAATTTTACATCTCTGAACAAGGGGAACTGTTAGTTTACCGCTGCCTTAGTTTGTGTTATTAGTTGTAAATTGTGTGACAGGTGTTCTAAAGGGTTAGTTCAGATTAACAAAAATTACACACTAACACAAACAAACTACTGATCAAGACAGTGGTAGACCTGTAGCCCCTGTGTTAACCGAGGTAAAATTGATGTTTTTGTCAATGGAGTTTGGCTTTCAAGAGAACATAGAAAACTTTCACTTTTAGTTCAGTTCCCCATCAAAAGGTTTGTCTGTTTGGGAACTACTGAGTGTCCAGCTGTTTAAATGGATTATGATATAATATGATTACTGTTGACAAACACATACTCCCTATGACTTCATTTCATCAAGGATTTTTTTCTGGCTTTTGAATTCTGTGTTCAAGGGAGGCACATGAGAGAAACTATTTTTTTCTTCACAAATTTAACATAACACAGTAACTGACATACAAATGGTCATTTGGGGGTGAAGTAGTCCTTTAAGACAAGTCATTATGCTGCTGAGAGCCTCATTTAGCAAATAAATTACAGCTGGTGACAATTTCTATGATAGACCTTAAGACGACAATTAGCAATAGGACTGAAAACAGCATGGCCATAATTACTCAACGGTGTAATTTTTAGATCACATTAATCATCAGCTAACAGACAGCGAAACCCTGCATTGGAAACTTACGGGCATCCATGAATGGCTAACAATTCACATTTTTGTTCTACACAAAAGGGTCATTTTTACCGTTAAACTGGCTTAGAAAATCTGTAAAACGCACACTTTCTGAGATACAGTTATCCTACTAAAGACAAAGAAACGCAGCAGGTTTTACAGCAGTGCTTCTATCATACCTAAACAATGCACATGGTCTAACACGTCACAGGTGGCGTTGTAGCGTTTGCGGGGGCAGGACACTGTCATACAGTTGGTGGAGTTTGAGCAGCGATAATCGGACGGGTCCAACTGCCAGCAGAACTGACAGATGATGGAGAGGGAGAAGTTGGTTTGCTGCTGTCCAGACTCTCCCTATGAACAAATAAACATCAGAACAGAGACATTCCCACTTTAGAGCACAACAGCTGTTTCTTAAAATCACCAATACTCTCACCTCACACTTTTTATCTTGGGGACTTTTGTTAAGCAATGTTTAGATCACTTCCAGTTTCACAGCATCAACAACGCACAACATGACTTCACAAGCAAAGTTTCACTTCCCAATTTATCAATGAGCTAAACAAGATATAGACTTATGAGTATAAATCTTTCACCCTTACTCAGCCTCTTTATCTCTTTAGAATAGACTGATCACAAGATTAACTGCCACTCACTATGCAGTGCACTCCATTTCTGGGTTTACAAGTGAAGGTTGCTGGTTTCCTGTAGGTGCAGTTGTGTTGGTAATTGCATTGCATGCAATCAGCTGGCAGGCGACTACACAAACCCCCACTGGGACACTTGGAAGCGTAGCTCTCTTCATCTGCAGGAGACACTGCAAAGCAGAAAACATTAGGAGTTTTTCCATTTTTAGTAAGAATAATCAGTGTAAGGTAACAAAGCTTTAGTGTAAGTTAATCTTAAGACTTTGTGTCTGGGATCCTTAGTGTGTGAGGTAATACACTTGTGGCTACATTGCTCTGAATCCTTTACCAAGTTGGGAAAATAAGGCGTTGGAAGGTAAATGACTAACACTCTGCTCTCAACAGAAAGAACAACAAGGAGTCCTTAAGCATTTTCATTTACTCCTTATTGCTCCATTAAAATTGTTACTCTGTTGAAAAGTCAATTGCTATTCCAACCCTAGCCCTACCCCTATTTCTCTTTGATTTGATATATGTTAAGAAAGAAAATGTGGGGTGCCCAGTAGCTCAGTTGGTAGAGCGGGCGTCCCATGTACAGAGGCCGTGTCTTCACCGCAGGTTCGCTGCTCTCCCACTTTCACACTGACTCCCTCCTATCCATGTAAAGCCAAAAAGCCTAAAAAATATCTTTAAAAAAAGAAAATGTATTTTAAGTATTTTTTTAAGTTGAAAACTCAAACTATGATGACAGAAAATATATTTGAAAACTGATCAATCCCATATAGATTAACTGTTGTTTTTCTGGTTTTGTTTATATATTACAACATAAATCAATCAAATTTAAGGAAGATAACTACTGCCTTACATTACAGAGGTAACACCACCAGAATACAGATGTAGGAAATGTTCTGAGGGACTGTACATATGACTTCAAATCATCAAATCTCATGAAACAGCAACATGTTGTTAATGAGAGACTGAGATTACTTGCTACTCTTGACAGCACTGTATTTCTTATGTGCTAAATACAATGTAAGAGTGGGTCCCTTTAAGTGTTCATTGTAAAAGAAACCCTAGCTCCAGGTTACAGTCAGTATGATTAATGTTTATTATTAACTGATGTGTGTACCTGAGGCTGCAGCAGGGACCACTGGGCTGGTGATGACAGGTCCATGCTGAGCATCTCTGGTGTAGGGAGGCTCCTGGCCAACATGAGGAGAGCTCAGGTACCCTAACAAACAACCAGAAAATGAAGAAGTCATACTGAGTCTAACACGGTCCAAGACACTGATCTGCTATGACCATGGTCATAGTACTTAACGTTACAAACATAATGTGCTGACTAAACTGAATGTATACCCACTTGGTTTAGCGTGTTACGAGACAGACAGTATCCAGTATCATAAGGTTAGATATTATTTATAAGTCTAGGACATGTGTTAGTGATTGAAAGTGCAAGTTTTTAATTTAATGAAACATGTAAGCTAACCAACTCACTGAAACGCTGACTAGCTAAAACTTAACAAATTAGCAAATGCGGTCAACTGTTACCTCAGTTCATACACATTGTAATTTAAACACTATGTAATTAATGATAAACCTCTGTTGTAATTGACAAACAACTGTTAAATCAGCGCTACTCACTGCATCCCATGTTTTTATTGCTAACTAGCCAGGTGTACTAGCGTTAGCTCGCTAGCTAGCCAATTGCTATCTCAGTGGAAGGAAGCTAACGTTAGTACAATAACGACAAAACGCGTGTCAAGCTGGTTTGAACTTATAACTGCCCCCGTTAACATACCGTTAACACACTGTAAAACCAGGTCCATGAACAAAACGAAAACAATTCCGTAGGTTTTGAAGCACCGTCCTCTGTCCGGTCTCCATATCTGACAGATAGTGGCCATTGTTGCAGCAGAGCGAACCGAGGCTGCGTTCAAGTCATGTAGGGAAAAGGCGTTAGTCAGCGACACTCCTCTGGTCAGAGGCAATGCGAGGTTGGGCCCTCGTTTTTCCTCTAATTGTTTTATCATCTAACAAAAGCCACGAACATAGAAGACGTATTCAGCTGACGCTAATTGCTTATAACGCTTCTCTGAGCCTTTCACATACCTCTTAGATGTGATCTAAATACTTGGCAAAGTGATATTTCAGTGTAAACCTTCCAACAAAATTAAACACCAACCTCAAATTATTGTTAAATTATCATTTATCACGATATTTATTACTGCGTTGTTGTGAATGTAGATTTGTATGCTACAAAGTATGTCATTCATTTACTTTCCCATATTTCCAATGACTTTAAACGCAGCATAACAAGCAGCAAAACTTCCTGGTCATCATTTCACCACGCCCACTGCGCTCCACCCAGAAAAGCCTGTGATTTCATTGTAAAGTGATAGTTTTTCCTGTAATTATGCCACATTTAATTTGGTATTTTTAGGATGCGAATCCTGTAGTCAATACCCCTACTGTCCTTGCATAAGCAATTAGAGCACTAATTTGGAAACCAAGTATGAGAGAAGTATATTTGACTTTCTGATGCTGTCATATGCTCCTCGTCTGATCTGTCATTTCATACAGAGGAAGGATGCGGCTCAACAACACACATTGCTGCCAAACTCAACTGCTGCTCAGTTTCAAGACATTTCTTTGGAATGAGTAAACCAATCAGGTAGGATAAATTCCTGGAAGACTGCACATCTCTACAAAATAATCCAATCGCGCTCTACCATGGCATGATGCGTTCAACAAGTAAAAGAACAAAACGCTCCCAATCAATTGATTTTGTTTTTATTTCTGGAGTTTCCCACAGAGGCAGGCCTTTGTGAAAAATCAGTGCCAAATTCACATAACCTTCATCATGACAATGATCACAGTTTCGTTCAATTAATCAAGTAACTTCCCTTCAGACAGACTTCAGCTACATAATTCAATAGTCACACCACGTACACAAACTTGTCCTTCACACATGATCAGTAGGCTTTTCATTCATCACATCTGCTTACAGAAAAACAGTTCATTGGTTCCTCTGTTTGATTTCTGCTCTATGCACTACACTTTCACTGTACCATCACTTGTCTGTTTACTGCTCGTCTGACTGTAGTTGAGGTATTCCAATTCAAGAGTCTGGATTGTTCTTTGTCTTGATCAGAACTCCTCCTCTGCGTTTGGACAGCGGCACTGTTTGAGCAGGGTCAGGCGGGCCAGCACCTCGGCAACTGACAGTTCTCCGTGGACTTTGTTGTCCCTCGTGCGCACATTGACGCTGTTAGTCATCTTCTCTTTCTCTCCGACCACTGCCAAGACACAAGAAGGCACAACAGCTTGACACGGGCCAAGTCACACCACACACAGCTACCCTAACACATGCCCCGCTTCGGGCTGCTGAATTCAACAACTGTGGGTGGTTAGCCAGCTTGGTGGTCCATTTGCTTTATAGTCAACCAATTAGGAATGTTTATTTTGAGTCATTATCATTCTGTTGGTGAGTTTACTGACCTTGCAGTTAAAAAAGACAATAACATTTGGGTTTTTTTCCCCACATTTTATCCCATTTACTACAAATTACATGTTCTTTCTGGTCATTTTTTGAAAACATTTCATCTGTGTTTTGATTTTTCAACACTTTTTAAAAATCTACACTAGTAGCTGCAGATGATGGAAGTCAGCAGTGCTTCTGATGCAACATTAATGTCATGTTGATCAAACTAAAAGCAGATATGATTAAAAAGTACATTATAAAATTGATAACATAGACTAAGAACTTGCAAAACAATGGGTAAGCTCCTTTGATTAAACTTGATTTAGTTGCCTAATCTTCACAGATCTTGTTCTACAAATTCTTAAATTTTCATATGATGTGGTCATTTACAAGTTACTGAACCATATATAGTATACTTTCCTTCTCTGCATCGTGGTGTCTCCTAGTAACTAAAAATAAACTACCCAATCAGCATTACAAGCTAAAAAATAAAAGTAACAAAAAAAAAAAAAACAGAGAAAAAAACCCCAAAAAACAATAAAGTCTTTCAAAACCGACTAAATTGTGGGGGTAACTAATTAAATGTACTTTTTAAGTGATTGCAGGCAGTCTTGAGAGAAGTAAAACAAATTGAGTGAAATGTGCTGAAATCAGTGGTAGGTCAGTGCACTTAAACGTGAATATGGTGGTGGATTTTCTTACCAAGAATGAAGTTATATTGGGCCAACTGAGCGTTACGGATTTTTTTGTTTAGAAGACAGCTCGAGTCCAGGTCAGCATCTGCCATGAAACCAGCTTCTGTGAACTCCTTACACACCTGACAGGTGGGGGGAAAAAAACACATTTATGTTTTTGCATCATACAATACTTAAATATTGCAACATTAATGAAAAAATATTGAGCTTCAAAAGAATACTGTTAATTGCCAATATCTGTTTACTTTGTAAGATACTGCATGGTTTAGCTCCCTCACCCCTTCAACAATTTATTCAAATAGTTCCTGTTGAAATACAGCAAAAAAGACCAAACGTGTTTTAATTTTGCTCAACAAGATTTGCTAAAAATGCTTTTTCAAGTTCAGCACCAAAATAATGGAATGGTATCCCTACAACTATTCGAGAGTGCATTCATTTTACTAAAAAAATAAAAAATAGCTGAGAGACAGGGAACCATGTTGTCAATAGGGTTGGATGATGTCTCTCCTAGAGTATACACACTGGTCATCCTACAGGTGTATGTATTTATAAATGTTATGCAGAATTATTATTTTAAGCCCAGTGATGACAGATGAAAGTCTTTTTAATTAAACCAATAAATGAAAAATAGACAAATCCAAGTGCCACTGACAATTATTGTCTGCACTCATATGATTGTACTAAAATGCAATAAAGACGGGGACGTGGAAGCCTTACCCTCTTGGCGTAATCCTCACAGGAGGGGTTGACAGGTACTAACATCACCTGACGTGGAGAGAGCCACAGAGGCCTGTTGGAACGAGAGACGGACTGTAATGAAACAGTCTTCACAGTGATATACTGGTGTAATAACTTTATCGCCTATGTTTCTCCCTGACAAAAAGGAACTTCTGGGAGAAATCTTTATGGTATGGTGATGTTGAAATCATAACAGAAAGGAGAGAGGACATTTTGGTTAAAATGTTACAAAAAGTAGATGGTTTGGTACTCCAACGAGACTCATTACCACCCGAAACATTTTATTAGAACACAAAATGTCTAGAATATTTACATCTGATTTATCTGCTGAAATGTCAATGAACGCATGAGAGAGATCAAAGTGGTGGGCCTTATCAGCAGTGTGGATCATGGTTAATTCTTTAAATTGAAAAAAAAAGCTTTCAAAAGCAAAAAAATAACAAGAAAGCCCCTTACCATTTCCCTGCATAGTTCTCAGTGAGAATGGCAATCATTCTCTCCACTGAGCCCAAGATGGCACGATGGATGATGACTGGTCGGGATTTGTCATCCCCATCCTTCCTGTAAAACATCACATCGGAGAGAATATTAAGGGTTCATGTAAAATGTGTCATTATAGATGTAAACTAGATTCATTCTTTCACATTTATCATTGTATTATTTGTCTATTAATATCCGTCCATCTATCTATCTTTACAAAGTGAAGTTCTTGGTAATGTGGTAAAACAACCTGCCAGGTTCTCACTGAGTTCAAATCTGCATGCGGCTCTTCACCTTTTAAACACACGACTCTGTGGAACACTGCACACAAGCTGAGACAGCTTATTCAAGACTGGATTAACATACAACCCTTGGCGCAATAAAACACACAGACTCAGCAGTGTGTCAATGTTTTGATTAGGTGACTCACCCCACAAAGGTCAGGTTAAAGCGAATAGGCAGCTGGAAGTCCAGCTGAATGGTTGCACACTGGTGGTAACGTCCAATTGCGTCTTTGATCTTAATGTCAATCTGCAGCAGCACAGAAAATATCACAGGATTTACGGACCGCAGAAAATTATTAAAATAGTGTTGTTTTTGGCAGGAAATAAAGACATTTTCTAAACCTTAGGTCCATAAAAAGCACCGTCTCCAGGGTTGAGTTTCCATGGCTCCCCAAACTCATTCAGGCTGTTCTCCAGTTGCTGTCAAACATGAGGCAAATGTTAACATATACGTAAATGTAAACAATGGAAAGTAATTGCTGTGAAGCAGCCCAAGTCATACTGCAGAATACAACTGAGTGCAGAACATAACTGCCTAATGCACTTCTACGTTTACACTGTAAGTGATGACCTTATTCAGTTCACGACTGTGCAATTAATGACAGAAATCAAGTCAAACAAATGAGCTATGATTTTACTGACAACACACCTCCGCCTACAGAAATGCAAGGACATTCCCAAAGACTTACAGATGTGATACTATGACTGGAGCCTCATTCAGTTGGATTAACAACTTGATTAACTTCCACTTAGATTTCATACACAAACATGACACTGACTTCATTTTAGTGCGTGCCACCAAAGCAGTGTCTTTCATTATACATCTTAAATGTCAAACACTTACTTGCACAGATTCTGGTGAATTTTTATTCACATTTTTATTCCTCTTACTTGCTTTGAGATTTGTTTGGCAGCATGAGAGTGTATTGACTAGCCTTTGAAATATGAAATCATGTTATTTTACTACAATCAAGCATTGATGTACAATTACACTTATGATTTTAAACAGGCATACTGACCCAAAAACCTTAAACATTTCAGACTGACAGATACCTTGTGTACACACGTGGACAAAATTGTTGGTACCCTTCGGTTAATGAAAGAAAAACTCACAATGGTCACAGAAATAACTTGAATCTGACAAAAGTAATAATAAATAAAAATTCTATGAAATTTAACCAATGAAAGTCAGACATTGCTTTTCAACCATGCTTCAACAGAATTATTTAAAAAAATAAACTCATGAAACAGGCCTGGACAAAAATGATGGTACCCCTAGAAAAGACTGAAAATAATGTGACCAAAGGGACACGTTAATCCAAGGTGTGTCCACTAATTAGCATCACAGGTGTCTACAATCTTGTAATCAGTCAGTGGGCCTATATATAGGGCTACAGGTAGTCACTGTGCTGTTTGGTGACATGGTGTGTACCACATTCAACATGGACCAGAGGAAGCAAAGGAAAGAGTTGTCTCAGGAGATTAGAAAGAAAATTATAGACAAGCATGTTAAAGGTAAAGGCTATAAGACCATCTCCAAGCAGCTTGATGTTCCTGTGACTACAGTTGCACATATTATTCAGAAATCTAAGATCCATGGGACTGTAGCCAACCTCCCTGGACGTGGCCGCAGGAGGAAAATTGATGACAAATCAAAGAGACAGATAATAAGAATGGTAACAAAAAAGCCCAGAAAAACTTCTAAAGAGATTAAAGGTGAACTTCAAGTTTAAGGAACATCAGTGTCAGATCGCACCATCCGTCGCTGTTTGAGCCAAAGTGGACTTAATGGGAGACGACCAAGGAGGACACCATTGTTGAAAACAAATCATAAAAAAGCCAGACTGGAATTTGCCAAACTACATGTTGACAAGCCACAAAGCTTCTGGGAGAATGTCCTATGGACAGATGAGACAAAAATGGAACTTTTTGCCAAGACACATCAGCTCTATGTTCACAGATGCAAAAATGAAGCATATCAAGAAAAGAACACTGTCCCTACTGTGAAACATGGAGGAGGCTCTGTTATGTTCTGGGGCTGCTTTGCTGCATCTGGCAAAGGGTGTCTTGAATCTGTGCAGGGTACAATGAAATCTCAAGACTATCAAGGGATTCTAGAGAGAAATGTGCTGGCCAGTGTCAGAAAGCTTGGTCTCAGTCGCAGGTCATGGGTCTTGTAACAGGACAATGACCCAAAACACGCAGCTAAAAACACCCAAGAATGGCTAAGAGGAAAACATTGGACTATTCTAAAGAGTGGCCTTCTATGAGCCCTGACCTAAATCCTATTGAGCATCTTTGGAAAGAGCTGAAACATGCCGTCTGGAAAAGGCACCCTTCAAACCTGAGACAACTGGAGCAGTTTGCTCATGAGGAGTGGACCAAAATACCTGCTGAGAGGTGCAGAAGTCTCATTGACAGTTACAGGAATCGTTTGATTGCAGTGATTGCCTCAAAAGGTTGTGCAACAAAATATTAAGTTAAGGGTACCATCATTTTTGTCCAGGCCTGTTTCATGATTTTATTTTTTTAAATAATTCTGTTGAAGCATGGTTGAAAAGCAAATGTCTGACTTTAATTGGTTAAATTTCATAGAATTCTTATTTATTATAACTTTTGTCAGATTCAAGTTATTTCTGTGACCATTGTGAGTTTTTCTTTCATTAACCGAAGGGTACCAACAATTTTGTCCATGTGTGTACCTGTATCCATAGTAACTCACTGTAACTTCTGCCTGTGTGGGCAAGAGAAGAGGGAGAGATGCTGTGCTTCTTTCAGAAGAGCTGATGACTAAGATTACTCTGAGCAGCGTGGGAATAAATTACAATAAACAAGATATATTTAAACTTCCTGCTTTCCACATGATGGTCTAAATAAGTTGCCAGATTTGTTGCTAGTTGCTTTGGATGTTTGGATGCATGTCTGTGTGTGTAAGGTGCCCATGTCTGCAACAAAATATTCATCGGTTATATGAGCTCATAATTCATATTGATGTCGAGAACCCATTTTCAAAATTCATATATGTTATTCCTATAGAGTAGGATGGCCCAAAAATCTAAAAAGTTAAATTATTAGAAATTAAGTTAACATGAACAACAATGTTCTAGATGACACCAAGAGCAGCAAGGGGAATGTTTTGTGTATGTGGGAACATTTTCTGTTTCAGAAATGAGAACACTACGATGGAGTAAAACTCATTTGGGTTTAAAAACAGAAAACAAACATTATGTGGGTCCAAAAAATCAGTCTCTCATTCACCGTCTGTGGCGCAGCTCCAGACTTTGTATCCTATGACATCAAAAGTTTCAAACTTTCTTCTGTGGTTTCTGGCTTTGAGAGAAAGTAGCTCATATTCAAAAACATTGACTGAACTTACCTAAGCCAAATAAATAATATACTGGAATTACTACATTAGCTGGTGTTCTTCTTTAAATACTATGGCAGTTAAAAATAGCCAGGTCCTAAACAAGCTACTGTCTAGAAGACAAAGTCAGATCCTCTGCTGAGTATTTACCAGAAATCGTCTGGTACCTGAAGTTTATCTTCCAACATAAATCATGACTATGGCACATTATGCAGTTTACCTTCTCAGCGCGGGTCCACACAGCAATGTCACCCAGATACTTCTCAGGACGGGTGGAGAGGTACAGCTGGAAGGAGAATCCAAACACATTGTAAACACAGCGCAGGAAGTCCAGACAGCCCTTCATCTCTGACTCGATCTGTAGAAAAAAAAAAGAAAAAATGATTCAAAATTTAGGAAATGACTCATAATTGGAACTTGTTTTTTTGAACACATGTTTAAAGACCTTGTATAACAAAGCCTGAATAATACTGTTGTGGTCACCTGATCCATCGTGCAGAAAATGTGAGCGTCATCCTGCTGGAAACGCCGAACTCTGGTCAGCCCCGTAAGTGTTCCTGACAGCTCATTCCTGTGGAGGACCCCAAAATCTGCCAGCCTCAGAGGGAGCTCCCTCCACGAGCGAGGCCTGTGGCTGAACATCAGACTGCAGGACAACCAGAGAGCAGGAAATGAAATGACCGTGACATGCCCAAAACACTGTATGATCTACAAAATTTGGGAAACACAAATTCAAATATTTACTCTCTGAGCAATCTAAATTTACCAGTGCCCAGGGCAGTTCATGGGCTTTAGGGCAAAGATGTCATCCTCCACAGGGAAGGAGAACATATTTTCGCTGTAGTGCTGCCAGTGGCCAGACGTCTCCCACAGTTTGCTGTTATAGATGTTGGGGGAGGCTACTTCCTGAAAGCCTCTTCTCCAGTACTCATCCTAGAAAAACAACAAAACCACATAAACAAGGCAAAGACGCCAGCTGGACTGCCCAGGTACTTCATTGAGCTGAGCTGAATCATGACTTCTGGCACGAAACTCCAGCTGCTGCAAAAGAAATCGGATCCAGTGGGTTTTATTTATCTGTTTGTTTTCCTTAAGCAAAAACATTTTAATGTCCAGTGGAGCTGTTTAGCAGCCAACAGTAGAGGACTGGTGTTCCTGGAAAGATTTCAACTGTGAATATGTGGAACTGAATATGAAAGCAGCAGGAGCTTAAAAATATCATGCATGCTCGGTGTGCTTTACCTGAATAAATACAATTCTGCTGAAGAAGTGAAACTTAAATGTCATTTGCTAACTGACTGCTTCTTATCCAGTGCAGTCATAAGAAGCCACTCTCTGGCATCTAGAAATGTTTTCACATTTTAGCGGTACGTTTTAGAGGAAAATACATAGCATGCTGTTTTTTTCCCCTCACAGTGATAACAGACTGAAGTGACGTGATAACGATCTTGCACCGTTTCTGTGCAATGTATGTGAGGTCTCCTTGGCTTGGTCCGGTGTGTTGGTGTGTGCTGTGAAAGTCCCGTCTTCAAGATGTCAACACATCTCTGCAGAGACGTCACACAGACAAGTTCCTGTCGAGTCACACTAAAGTTTGCTCAATCGCAACACTGCGGCCTGCTCTTAACTGAGAAATTCAGCCCACTAACCATTCAACTTAATTATTAAAATTTGTAGCTTGTCTTGAAAAACAGAAAACTTTTTAAGTATCATTCCATGAGGCCAATCACACAAATGACATATGAAGACCGCTGTGCTGCTGGCAAGCTCTTTCTTGAGTTCTGAGCAGAATTTGAACTGACTGAGCTGAACTAAAATATTCAGGTCACTATCACACTTGCAGCTTATCTCTGAGCTCCTTGGTGATTGCATGTTCTGCAGAAGTTCAGGGTTAGTGGTGTGCATGTCAAGGAGCTGGCAAACACCACAAGTATGCTGGAAAAGTTAAGCAATCTGAGGCTTGTGGACTTAGGTTCAAGAGTGGTTTAAAGTGGTTTTTGTTTCAGCATCCTCATTTTTTTTTTATGCTCAGTCTGTGTGTGGGTTTTGTTCTGACATGAACTGGTGCTCAGTGATCTTAACAGAACTTCCTCAATGGAAATCTTAAAATAAGTATTTCTATTCTCTTCCTTTTTTTTAGAATTACAAAACAGCTTGCAATGTTGAGATAAATAAATATTTTTTAACAATCTGAAAACTTAATGAAGAAATTGCCTCTCTAGCATCCTGTAGGATGGAGACATACAATTATAGGCAATTAAAAAGCCCCAAAGAGCCAATTTTTACCTCAAAATCCTATTCATATCTTTTGAGCTGGTCTTGTTAATTTTGACATAGTCATGATATCATAATATATAATACTGATTATTAAATTAGCTTTTTTAGGTTATTGTGAAGATTTAACTAAAATAGTGACTCAGAAGAAGGGGACATGATCTGAAGGCTTTTGAAGCTTAGAATGTAAGTTGGCAAATATATTAGAAATAAAAGTTGCCATCCTACCCTGATGAACTCGGTGAGTGTGTTGTAGATGTAAGCTCCACGTGGCATGAAGAAGCAACTGCCAGGGCTGAGATCATGGAAGAAGAACAGCTCCTGATCCTATGAAGCACAAATAAGACTTTTTAATGACTTCACATGACAGTATTAGCTGTAGGTGCAACCAGCAGGACTGCAACACTTCCATACAAAGTAGGGAATAATCCAATCATCCCACAGCAGACCACCAGTCAGCGACTGGCGTCGAAATAAGCTCAGTAGACTCAGAGTGAAGGAAAAACCGAGAGTGATGGTGTGCCCTGGTAGCTGGACAGCAGTACAAACTCAAGCTCCCTTATCTTAATCCTTTTCCCCTTAAAAAACGAAAATACACCATACAACTGTGTCAGCAAGTCCTGTGATATCTGTAACTACCTTGTAATGGTAACAGTATTTATTCCAACAGCAATGATACAAGCTGTCTCCCTGTGCAAGAGTTTATAACGCAGCCCCAATGTGAAGAAACAAATCACATATTGACAGCAGAGATTTACAGCATGAATCCAACAGAATAGAGACAATGAGAATGGACCTATCTAGAGTCAGTGTTTTTGTCCATTCTGGGTTACTGTAGAAACAGGGCAACACAGTAAAACATATAATATAAAACAGTAAACATACTTACTCTATCATAATACATTTTTGCCAATATATACCTGAAATCCTACACAATAGACCTTTATATCTAGGGTAAAGGCACATTTTCGCATTTGTGAACTATAAAGTTCTTGTGATTCGTAACCTGACCAGGCTACTTTGAGGGAGAATTTCCACTGGAACTCTGGTCTGACTTATCTAAACATCCTTCATGAAACTGAATTACTGAACAAAGCCTGGTTTTAATTGAAATCTTAACTTCTAAAACACCCTTTTAGAGCCCTCCCTCTCTTTTTTTCATTCTCACACGGCAGTGCTTTTATTTCCTCTGATGTCAAAGGTAATGAGGTATAACTTGTTTGATCAGCTTTAAAACATCAATATGTCAGAGTCACAGATGGCTCCCTGCTTGTGCAGCTGATGGGATTCTTCTTATCGTTGTTTCCATGCTATTGGTTAACACAAGTAGATTTGATCTAGAGGTTTTCAAAATGCTGTGCTTTGAAAATGTGCTGTGTAGATGCTAAGAGTCATCTTGGGATCATGCCACAGAGCACCATCTTTAAAACAACATGTCACTTTTGTCACCTCCCTCCAACTGGCTTTTACAGCGATATCTCAACTCTCGGGTTTAATATGGATCTGTGTTGTTATCAGTGCTGATTGAGGTGCTGCCGTCTGCGTCTCCCATGCTGGGAAACCAGCTGGGGTGCTCAGATGACTCATAATTGTCCCAAATATGCTGAAATGAAGAAACACAGTGCCCTCTGTTGGGATAAAGCAGCAACAATTTAACGCAAGATGTTTTTAAATGTCAAAAACTGCAACTAAATCTGATCAGTGTTTGACATTGTAAAATTATATAGAGCTGGTCTGCCCAAATTTAGACTAGAGGGATGATTCAACCTGTCCTACCCTCTATGTTATGTTACATTTTGTTTCTATGTTGTTGAATGTATCTTTACAGTTCATATTTGTCTGGAAATTGTGACCCAAGTTCGTTTGAGGGTTACACCACATCCATAAAACCACAAACCTAAACTCTCACGAGGGAAAAAACTCCTACAAAGACCTCAAAGGGGATGTGTCAGCCATCATATTATACTGTACAATTAGGAATCAAAATTCACTTTGTACTGGGTTTTAGCCTCTGGGTGGGCTTGAACATGACCTGCCTACAGTGACTCACTTTGCCAATCTTGCGATGGTCTCTATTCTTGGCCTCCTCCTGAAAACGTTCCCACTCCTTCAGCATCTTTGAGTCTGGGAAGGAAATCCCATAGATCCTCTGAAGAGTCTCCATGTCGGAGCGGCCCTCCCAGTAAGTTGAAGAGTTCTGAAAACAGGGGAAGACACACACATATATATATATGAATATAATAGGAAGGCTATGAATTAGGAAAAATACATTTTCATTTATTATTCATTACAATGAAGTTAAGAGATGAAACAAAACAAAAAAACCCCAAACATTATCTGGGAACATAAATTAGTTTGGGGCTTGAGAAAACAAACAAACCAAACAAAACATTTGATGCCCTGTGTTTTTTTCACATACCTTGTAAATCTTCATGGCCTTGATCTTGCCTGTGTGCCTGACATGAGGGCCTCTGCACAAGTCGATCAAGGGCCCACATCTAGCCAGGATTCACGAATTACACAACGTTAGTTTTACAAAAACATCAGGGAAATAAAATATTAATTAAAATAAAAAGATTCAATTACTATTTTTTTTCCCTTTCTCAGCAGCAATGTACCTGTAGACTGTAGTAGTAGGGGTGTTGACTTTCTCGTTCAGAATACGGCACTTGAATTTGTTGTACTGAAAGACACAAGCACTTTGGGTTAGTTAGAGGTTATCCTGGGAAAAAAGAATACTCTCCACAGAGTATTTTGTCTCGACTTGAAGAATATAATAATAATAGGATTAATAGGCAAGACTGTAGAAAATCAGAAAGTCAGTTTATGGCAAGAGAGATTCTCATGTGTTTATGTAACAGTCATTGGCACAGGACAATAGCCCCTGGAATGTTTACAGTTTTGGACATTTCAAAAACTGGACAACATATATACTATAATTAAATAATAATTCACACAAGCAGAGGATGTCTGTGTCAAAGCTCACCTTAAACATCTTTAACAGTGTCTCCTTGCTGATCTCAAGCCTCTCAAAGGGCTGTTTTTCCTTCACCACAGCTTTACACAAAGTCTCCAGGTCCCCAAACTCAGTGCTGGATACTCCCCTGGAAACAGCAAACATGTCATTAAATGTGCTGCTCTGACAAGCATCATGACGTTTCTGTAACTAGCATAACATCTTTGACATAATGATCCTGGGTCTCTCCTTAATACCTTTCAAAGGAGAAGACAGTCTCTATTCTGCTGTAAGCACTTTGTTGGCAAAACAGTCAATAACTGAATTTGAAAAGCAGTGAAATACACGAGTCAGACTGAAACCATGTCTAAAAAAAGAAACATTATTCCAGAAAAGTTCAAATAGATAAGGACATCTGGGGAAAAAAGTACTTGCTTACTTCTGTCCATCCAGGAACATGTCGTAGTAGAAACCGTTCTCAATCGGGGGTCCATAACACAAACAACCTCCATAAAATTGTTCCATTGCCTCCCCTAGGATGTGAGCACTGGAGTGCCAATACACCTAGGACATGATGTGATGTGATGTTTACATTACTTTTTGACCAAAAAAAACCCCAAACAAATAAACAACAAAAACTGTTCAGTCAAATTAAAGCAATAATAATGTTTGGGTGCTGTGACTTGGACCTTTTCTTGCAGTTTTCTATGAATGTAGTAAATCAAAAGAATTGCCAGTGCAAAATTAGATTTGCAAATTAGATATACTGATATACAACAGAATACATCTGCAGAGATTTTTCTTTGTAGCCATGTATTTAAATGTGTCTGTTTTTTTTTTTAATTAAATTAATTTAAAAGTTCTATGTACTCACAGCCTGAGCATCCTCATTGTCAAAGCGCAAAATCTCAAGAGAGCAGTCCTGCTCTAGGGGTCTGTCCAGGTCCCAAAGCTCCCCATTAACCCGAGAAATCACAGCGTTGTCGGCCAGGCCCTGGCTAAAAGATCAAGTGCAAGATAGTTGCTTCAGAAATTCCGTGTCCCAATGTAACAGTGATTTCCAACGTGATAATTTAAAGAAAGACTAGGAAACAATATTAAAAAAAAGTTACATGGGAAGCAGAGAGTCAAGTTTCCGTCAAAGGTGTCTGCTTGAATCAGACAATTAAGTGTTTTGAAGGTAAATTATTAATTATACTGATCATATTGCCATTAATTTATGATACCATAGTTGTCTGAGCGTTATTGGATCTGATGAGTATTAACCTGATATCACAGGCCAACTGGTATGGTGTGGTGACCCAAGCTTTGCCCGCCACATTACGTCCGTCGGGCAGCTCCACAGTGATGGGCTTGCTTTCCGCAGCTCTCTTTGCCAGCAGGGCATCACTCTCCTTCTTCAGCTCCTCATAGAGGCCGAGGCGCTCTGCAACAAACCCAGGCAACGACCTCTGCTACAGCAAAAAATATAGAAAAATAAAAATCTGTGAATTGCTTATATTCTTAATGCATTTTTGAAAAATTCAAGCATGACCAGAGCTTTGCATGTTGTCATACAAAACCACCAAAGTACTTATATTTCACTGTGCAAGCTTTTGAAAATGGCAAATCACTGACATATGCCAGACTTTGATAATCAAAAAACAAAAAACTACTTTACATGTAGTATACTGAAAACTTATTTTATTTTTTTGTTGAAAAACATAGTGGCATCATGACAAAAACTTTACGATTAAATGTTAAAATTCTGAAAATGTATAAATATTTGATTTTTATGAATAGGACTGATGTTGGTTTAAAAAAATAACTTAATGACAATGGAAAATAATATTAAGGTATAACGTGTTTTTAAAGCTTGATTTTGATAAGCGCATTTTGTGAGCAGAGCGATAAGGGTTAAATAATCACCTTTTTCACACCCCCGCTTCCTTGTCCCTTATCCTGCTTCTTCTCCCTCTTGTTCCTGTCACCTGCTTTGGTATCCGGGGTTGCCACCTGCATGCAAACACAAAGGGGGAGTGAGCGTGTGTGTGTGTGTGTGTGTGTGTGTGTGTGTGTGTCTTTAGACTTACGATACGCTTTTATCACTATTTCTGTCTGAGAAATAGTTAAATATACACATGTACACACTGACACTGAGAGGGGCAGCTATTTCTGGACAGGGGGTGGTATGGCTTGTCATTAGAGGCCCGTTACTCACTGCCATCATCATATTACAGATTTAAACTGGGTAATATGGTTCTGTCCCAGTCTTAATTACTACCTTTTTATCGGCTTGGCTGTTTGTCTGTTGCCCTTTGACGGCGTTGCTGTCCGGAGCTTTGCTACACTTCACCGCTTGTTGTTTCTTGCCCTGCGCCTCCTCCAGCTCCAGCTCCGCCTGCAGACCCCGCCGGAGGTGCAGCAGCCGATAATGGAGCTTCTCATTCTCGCTCCTCAGGTTCTCCAGTTCAGGGGAAACCCCCGTCACCCCGCCGGCATCCAGACCTCTACTCAGTCCATCCCGGAGAGTTGATATTTCCTGGGAGAGGAGCCGAATTTGCTCCTCCTGGCTGGCCAAGCGTGCAGCCAAGCACTCCGCCATCTTTAAATGACCCTCATAGCCACAATGACAGTTAACTTCCGGTGGGTTTAAAAAAAAAAAAAAAAAAATCTTTTTTTATTTCTTATTTTTAATGAAACCACATGAAATAATACACTAATACGCTATTCGATATTCTTTAAAACATTAATATAGGTTATTATATTTAAAAAATGCTCATGTTATAATTTTCAAAATGAGATTTAAACGAATGTAAAGTTACATATCTGTGATCGAGTGGAGATATTATCCAAGCTATCTGACAGAATATTATTCAGCAAAGTTATGTTTTATTACAATAACATATACTAACAATAAGATAATTACAATGTCAAAACACGGACTTACAGTAATGGAGTACCGACGCTAGCAGGCAGTAAAGCGTTTTCCTCCACATTTGAATGTCGGCTGATCACTGCAGTACAACATGCGACCAGACTTGTCAGCAATGTAAACATAGACGTGGATTTGTGAGCCTACAGGTAAGTGTCAGCTTTTGAATGAATGCAGAAATGTCTAACTAAACTGTTTGACTTGTATTTTACGTTAACAGTTGACTACCGGAACGTTAGTCGTACATGTTAACTGTGTATTGCCAGCAAAGCTAGTGCTACGTTAGCTAGCGAGAACTTGCAGCTAACTGTACACCAAGTTAGTTCAGTTACCGGGCTGTTTACAGCTTCTTTACTTATTTGGAGGACAAATGAATACCGGGATACAGCTTAAGATATTTAAGGAGTCTGGCTTAAATTCGGCATGTACTCGGGATATGAGAAGAGGCAGTAAACAGAATAAACATCAGTAAAGGTTTAACTTGCTTGCTTGTAACGTTGCAAACAACGCAGTAAGAGACACCCCGTCGAAAAAAATCCTGCAACTAACTAACTAACTAACTAAATGATTGACAAACACAGTGGTGAAATAATAAATTATATTATTAACGGTATAAAGCTTAAAGGTGTAGATAGATAGTTCCTTAACTAAAGGAGCCATGTTTGTACTGTTAAAAAAACACTCCTCCCTGTACAAGAGAGGAACCTTTGGTCTACCAGGTCGAAGGCCAGCAGCATTTATTCTGCAGCTGCTGACACTGGCGTCTGTCCTCTCCACAGAGGGGGGATAAGAGGCCATTTATTTGGTATAAATAGCATATTATTGATCTTTCATTCCAGCCCAGACCTGCTTTGGAAATTTGATGTTGCTGTCACCAGCATGGCTTCAGCATCCAGCTTTGCTCCTCCAAAACTGTCTGACTTCATCCTTACAGAGCGGCTGGGCAGTGGTACCTATGCTACAGTCTACAAAGCCTACAGAAAGGTGAGTTTGTGGAGGAGTCAGGGGGAAAAAAAACATAAATGCCCTAAGTTTGGATTAAGGGAGATTCCCTATATTTTTTTTGACTTTGCTTATCATACGTAATATAAACTATGATATTTCAATTTCATTATTAAACGTGCTTCCTACATTCCCACATTTGACACATTTGACACATTTGACAGTCCACACTTACCAACGAACGGCACTGGTATTAAAAGTTCAGTCTAGATTTGTAGTTAAAAGTGCATGTTGAAATTTAGCGTTTGACTGTGATGTTGCAGGGGGACAATCGAGAGGTAGTGGCAGTAAAGGTTGTTGCGAAAAAGACTCTAAACAGGGCATCTACAGAAAACCTGCTCACAGAGATTGAGATCCTCAAGACGATGCGTCACCCACATATAGTCCAGCTGAAAGACTTTCAGGTGAGCTCTTTCATAGCTTTAAGATTTGTTGTGGTGTGCACAAGGATTGTATTGGGAAAAAAATCCAGTCCGTAATATCTAAAGAAACTATGCCTTGCGCATTTAAACAATACTATATGTTGATTATGGGGCCATGACATTATTAGAAAGCATGGCTGGGAATATCACTTTCTCAGTGTAGTTACAAATTTTGCACCCAAAAAGCATATATTTATATTGTAGAATAAATCTTTATAGTATTTGTTTATACTGTTTGTCTGAATTCTTATCTTTCATCAGTGGGATGCTGAGAATATTTATCTGATCCTGGAGTGGTGCTCTGGAGGAGATCTCTCCCGCTTCATTCGCAGTCGCAGGATTTTACCTGAGAGGGTGGCTCGGCGATTCCTGCAACAGATAGGTGAGTAATACATCTTCAAGAAATCAAATCAGCATTGCTATCATGTCAACACCTTCTTTGAGTACCAAGTGTCAGAAGAAATAACAGATGTTCTTATTTGATACATGTTTATGCTCAGTGCAAGCTTCCAGACCACATGATGTGGGTTTTGTATCATTGTATTTTTATATGTGCGCCTGCACTACCAGCCTGTGCCCTCCAGTTTCTTCATGAACGAAACATCTCACACCTGGACTTGAAACCCCAGAACATTCTGCTCAGCGGCTCTATCCTAAAACTAGCAGGTGATCTCATCCCCGCTCACACAGTCAAACAATCAAGTAAACACATATTGATTTGCATTTGATTGGGATAATTTCAGCAACATACCAGACACCAGAAGAATTAAATAACTTTAATGTTATTCTGCTGTTATATCTGCAGACCAAGAAAGTAAGCTTTGTTGTTGCATATGCTAAATTTGCTTATTAAACTCTACTTAGACTTTTGGCTTCAAACAGCATCCCTTTGTGCATTTTGCATTTTAAACACATCTGTTTTAGGGAGATTGTATCTCCTAGAACCTGTCATGGTGAACTTGTTTTTTTACACTCTGATTTGCTCTCAGATTTTGGTTTTGCCCAGTACATGTCACCATGGGATGAGCAGAGTGTCCTGAGAGGTTCCCCTCTTTACATGGCTCCTGAGATGGTGTGCCGACGCCAGTATGACTCCAGGGTGGATCTCTGGTCAGTAGGAGTCATTCTCTACGGTGAGTACTTTGTTTTTGCCTTTCCATCTCCTCTGAATGTGAAATACTGTCAATTGTAATGCTATTTCATTATGCTTCGAGGTGACCAAAAGGCATTCCCTTGAGTCACGATCTGTTGTAAATGTGTCTAGTGCTGTGTAGTGTGGGTATGGTGGCCCTCAGGGTCAAGACACAATGACATTCACAACTGCAACATTTCACAAAACATAACATTTAGAAACACAACATTTTTTCAGAAAACACAGCCATTTTTTAAAAACGCAATGACTTTGATCCAAACACAACAACATGGTAAAATGTAGTTGTTTCATAAAATTTTGTTGTGTTTTGTGAAATGTGGTTGTGTTTTTTGACATGTTGTTGTTTTGTGAAATGCCATGTTGTTTTGGGACATGTGGTTGGTTGTGTTTTGTGAAATGTTGTATTGTTTTTTTAAAATGTTTTATGCAATGCCGTTGTGTTTTGGGAAATGCTGTGTTTTGACCCTCAGGGCCACAATTAGTTACTTTCTCCAAGATCACTTCTTTTTTAATTGTGAAAGTCTAATCAGTCAGCGGGCCCTGCAGGTTTGAACAAGCGTGCCGAGAAGGTCGCAAACAAAATTGTGCAAGTTATCATAAAATGGTGGCCTGGATTGCCGCCTTTTTGTGTGGTACAGTAATTGTACAATCATGGCGCAATAGAACACAACAATAATTGCATAGAGTGACAATGCTCAATACCCGAGGAGAGAGGTTTTAAGTCAAATATAGTAGCATGTAATCTACAAACTGTTGGCTAAGATGTTATCCCTGCAGACCATCAGCATTCATGTCAAGTTACAGTTTCATGCAAAAGATATTTAAGGCAGCTAAATAAAGGTCATTTTTGAATACAATATAAGCATTTGAATCATGGATGAAGCAGATTATGTTTTTGGAATTGTCTACTGAACATAATTTGTGTGTATGCAGAGGCACTGTTTGGGAGAGCACCGTTTGCATCAAGGTCATATGCTGAATTGGAGGAGAAGATCCGCAGCAACCAACCGATTGAGGTAAGTTTTGAGCAATAAATGCGTTCGGCCATTAGTGAATAACTGGACCGAGACAGTCAGCAATCCTGCTTATATATATGAATGACTCATTGCTTGCACTGTTGCCCTAAAATCATGTTACATTGTGCTACATATTTGTCATTTGATTAATGCACATGTGGAGTATACTCCAAATGTCAATGTGTAGAATATCTGAAAATCTGTAAAGCGGAATTATTTATTTTTAGATGAGCTGCTTTTTAGGAAAATGGCTTGATGACAGTTTAAAAAATTGAAAAAGGCCCGCACACTGTTGAACTCTTAATGGGACATTTTTCTTGTTTTGATGAGGCAATGTTTCAAATGTACAAGATCTTCCTCAGGCAAATGTGGCAGAAGACAGTCTATTCTAGTATGGGTGGCAACTAAAATTGTTAGCAGCTGTTTAACAACAAAGAACAGAGACAATGAATACAAACACAAGATTACACAAGGTACCTTTACTATGGCTGACCGGCGCCCTCTTGTGGTGTTTGTATTTATTGTCCCTGTTCAATGATCAACAGGTGATTGTGATTTTGGCTGATTGTCACCCACACTAAAAAAGACAGTCTGTCTTGTGTCACACTTGCCTGAGGAAGCCCTTGTCGATTGAAACATTGCCCTGTGAAAACAATAAAAAACTAGCCATTGGGAGCTCAACATGTAGACCTTTTTCTATTTTTGATGCAGTTACGCATTTTTTGTCCTCCACCTGTGTGTATTTTGACTGGATGCGTGCACACTAGTTTCTTTTGATGATAGAAGTCAGTATATGAAGTTCTGTATTTCATTCAGTGATTGTTTCAGAAACAGTTACATTTTTGGGCAAAACCATTCAAAAAAACTGAAATAAATTAAATCATCCAAATATGCGGTGGGGAAGCGGTGAACTTAAAAATATGAAGTGGTCTGTTAACGTCTAAAGTTACCTCTGGAGGAATATTTAACCAGTGAAATTACCATTTGAAAATCAGTTAGTTGTGTTGTGTTAATTTGACTTTGCGGAGAAAACTTTTCCTGCATACCTCCATGGAAAATGGCAAGCATATTGATTTATTGATTGACTGGGGGTTACGTTTAACAACAGCAAAACTATATCAAAAGATCAGTTGTCACACAACTTGTGCAGTACAATTCAAGCCTCATTTATTATTTCATTCATTTATTCTCATTCGTTTATGCTCAGTTCTCACTATATCCTGTTCGGGCTTTGAAGAGAGCATATTTAAGTTTCACATAAGTTTCAAATAATAATCCATCAATAAATCATTATGTTTGCCATTTTCTGTGGAGGTATGTTAAAAAAAACTAACAAAAAAACAGTCTTCTTAAGTACAAGGTAAAATGGCATAACTGATATGCAAATGGTCAGTTTGTTGGTGAAGTATTTCTTTTAAGTTCTTAAAAAACACATTTTTGCTGATTATTGAGGGCTTTTTTCCCTAATTGTATTAGTGAATTGTCACCTTAAAACCACTAGATGGCATACTTTCCCACTACACTCATATCCCACTTCAGGCAGTCTGACAGTGGAGGTGCTCAGCTCCAGTTACCAGGCTAAAAAATAAAAGAACAATCTGGGGTTCAAATTAAGATATTTTTCCAGGTTTGTTAATAGGCCTTTATGATATATAAAATCATGACCTGTTCAGAAACACAACTTATGTCTTTTATATAAGTTGAATGAATGTTTTTTTTGTGTAAAAACACCTTTAATTAATATGGCTTAACATTTAGACAACATTTAGATTAATGTTGTCTCAAGTTTGATATGTTGAAATGAAACATAACTGCTGACTATTAAAAAATATAGTTGTGTCTCGATCCTGATTTGTCCGTTGCATACATATGCCAAATGTTAGCTTCCATTGTGACAGTGAGGGGTAACTTTACTTTTAATGATGGAGGGCTTTCAAAACACTTGAATTCTTGTGTCAAACTTGAGGCTTGAATTGAATGGATTGCATTAGCCTATGGCCCATTAACCATTGATTCACATAGAGTTTTAAGGTCATCTTTTGATTTTAAAAAAAAGTAGCGGTGTGAGACAAGAATGTCTCTGGCAACAATCTGCTGTCCTTTTCCCTTGGACTGTCTTGTGGATTGAGTGCAGCATAATAAGGTCATGCTTTGTGCATCAGCTCCCTCCTGGGGCCAGGGTATCCAAGGACTGCAGAGACCTTCTGTTGCGGCTGCTGGAGAGAAATCCAGATGCCCGGATCACCTTTGCAGAGTTCTTCACCCACCCCTTTGTGGATATGGAGCACATGCCGAGTGCAGAGAGCCTGGTGAAAGCGGTAAGAAAAGAAGAAGAAAGTATATGCTGGCATGTGTGCGTCTACTCTAGACAACCATGAATAATGTGTGTGTAATTCGCGGAACACTTGTACACATGTGTTAGTAGGTTTGTACTTATGCCTGCTCCACATGTGCCTTCACGCATGACTCTGCATGCATGCATAAGCAATGAAGAGTTGTGGCGATTTGCATTCAGTGATTCCAGTTATTATTTTCTCTTTGCAGAAAGAGCTGGTCCTGCAGGCCGTTCAGAAGGACCAGGAGGGGGAGAGATCTGCCGCTCTCTCTCTTTACTGCAGTGCCCTTGAGCACTTTGTCCCTGCCATTCACTGTAAGAGCAACAGCTACTCTCATATCCTGTCTGTAGCTTAAGCCCTTCAACAATGCACCGTCTTTGTTCCACCACAATAAACTGGCAAAGTAAACGCACTAAATGTAAAACCAAAACATGTCTTCTCTGCGCTCTCCCTAGACGAGACAGACCGACAACGTAAAGATGCCCTCAGGCAGAAGGTAGGCCTGAAAAACACTCCCCGCATTCACATTTGGATTACTGTCTATTTTCAATTGGTCTTTTTTTCACACTTCAGTGGCTTTCAGTTGGAATGAATTCTCCTCTATGAATACCATATGGTGTGGATGGAGAGCATATGGTGTGGTTGACATGATTAAGTTGAGTCAATGTAAGAGGACTTCCCGCAGGTCAGCCAGTATGTATCCAGAGCCGAGGAGCTGAAAGCCCTGGTGGCCTCAGACAACAGACTGAGCTTTGAGGAGGCCCAGACCTCCAGGGATGTCCTCCGAGGTAATGAACACGTCTCAGCACAGAAGCAGGGACACTGTATGTCAGTGTTTGCTTTGTCTGGTAAGGGGGTGTATGACAGGACAACCTGAGTAAATGTGTGTTTTTGTTCTTGGTTTTAATCAAATAATGGGGGTTTAGTTTTTTAAAAAATATTATTCTTATAACCACATCTTCGAACATATCATGGAAATTGCATTAAATTGTTGTATATCAAAGATGTTTGATACTTTTTACAACTTTTTTTAAAGGTTCTGTAGCCATGTACTCTAACTTGAGGAGAATCATTGTTTTTAGTGACACCTTTCTCTGAGGCCGTTAAGTGAACTGTGGTCAGCATCCTCCATAGCTTCGAGCAAGCGCCTGCGCGGGCCACAACATTGACTAACAAGAGACTGAGAATGATTGACTGAAATCATTTTGACAAAATAGACAAATGACATATTTAGAATAATGTTACTATCTGCATGCTCTTATATTTCATTTGGACCAGTGACTCCATGACTTGATGTTTGAAAATGAACTTATCAGTTGACCTTACAAAGCAACCAGTGGTAGATGCATGCAGCGTAGCTTTACAGCTTGCTGGCTAACTTAAGCTAAGGTTACGGTTAGTTCACTGGCAGCCCAGTTAGCTGTAACTTAACTATGCTGCATAGATCAGGAGTTGCAAACCAGCCTCAGGAGTCTGCATGAATTAACTGATGTGATCCACTCAATACAGCATTTTGCTAGCTAGCAAGTCAGTTAATTAGTCAGTTAATACCACAACATATTTACAGGTCAGCATTTCCTCTGGGATTTTTTCAGGGTCTGTCCTTGGGCTGTTGCTGTACAACATATATAACCGAAACACAGCATATGTGGACTCTTTGTTGTGATGTTTGTTTGACGTTAGCGGACATCATTTTTTAGTTAATGTTAGCTACTGTTGCTTACTTTAATGTTGTGGCAGAGCTGAAGAGAGACGCAAATTCCCTTTAGGTCTCTCTGCCAGAAAGGGATTTCTTGGTTGCGGTTCATCACATTCTTTGGATTTTTCCCAAAAATTCGGCACAAGTCCTTTACATAGAAGTCAGTCCACAGGGTGTTACAGGCAAATGAGAAAGTGGGCGAAGGTCTCTGTTTTAAAGTTGCATTACACTCCGGTCACCCATTGTCCCAAAAAAAAGGTTTAGTAGATGGAAAGAGATACAGCACTTTTAATGAATTCTGTGAGGAAATTTTAATTTTCTTTTCCCTGCCCCAGAGATCAGAGGTCAGGGTCAGCTACAGATTGTCAGTTCTGGCTCTTAGGATGTTATCTCAGAAACACTTATGCTCCATTACCCTTTGCAATATACTGGTGTCTTAAGACACTGTAGGGACATGCTGATAACACAGTATAGCATATTTTCTTCTTGATGTTGTGTTTACACGGCTATAGAATAGGACTCAAAGTACTGTTTTCTTTTTTCTTTTCACTCCAGAAATGTCTCGAGACCAACCACGACTGCTGGCTGCTCTGGAGGTGGCCGCCGCCGCTATTGCTAAGGTTAGAGCGGAGTGCCACTGGATGATGGCACTGCTATAGAGATACACACAAAAGTGAGGTGAAGCAGAAGTAATACAAGAGTTAAAAACAAACCAGCAGGGTACACATCAATCCCCTGTTGAAGACTTTTAAGAACATTGGTGAACATAAAACATTTATTTCGCGGTGTTGCTCATCCGACACTGTTAGTCCTGCCAACCTTTTCATATTTGTGAAAAGTGAAAAATAATGAATAAGCTAATTTTGCAATGCTAAAAGACTGAAATAGCTAAACTATGTAAGAACCACGGGGGCCCACAATGCCTCATTTTCAACCTTTCATTACAGGAGGAGAGTGGAGTGGATCATCAGGAAGCCCTGGATGTGTACCAGCAGTGCTTAGGAGAACTATTGTTGGCACTAGCAGGTAGATAAACTCATGCCTTTCCACACAGGATGGTTTTCCACATATAACTTGTACCTTACTGCTATTGGCTACTGAGCCACTTTACTGGAGCCTTGCTCAAGGACTTTTTGACAGCAGGTAATTATTGTAATAATCTGATACTTCTGCATTCAAAGACATTATTCAAAGACCACAGATGGCTGTGTCTGTTTGCACACTTTTGTTTTTGATAAACAGAACAATAGAGACTTGGAGAAAAAGTTGCTTTGAAAGGCACATAGTCAGAAGGACAAATACAGTGATCTTAAGAGTGGACACAATGAGCAGACTGTGAGACAGATTCATTTAGAGTAAAGGGTACAGCCAGAAAACTGAGACGGGTCAAGAAATAGCAGAACAAAGAAAGTGATACTCAAGGAAAGGCTGGAAAAGAGAGACAGAAACAACTTGGAGAAATTAAACATATAGAAATACTTTATTAGAAATGGAGAAAGTGAGGCAAACAGAGAAAATTCTGAAGAGAAGAGGTAGACTTTAACAGATGGATATAAAACAGACTCAGAAAAGTCTCGGAGAGATGGAAAACAACTTGACTGACAGAGAGAAAGACAGAGACCGAGTGAAGCAATAGACTTGGAGAGAGTCGGGGACACTTAATAAGCGACAGACTGACAGACAAACAGACAGAGGCACGGCAGAAGAGACTCTCTTTGTGGCCTGGCGTCCATTAGACTGGGCTCATGAGCTCATCTGGAAGATCGGCCTAATGGAAGAGGTGGGATAGAGCGATCCAGATGTGGCTTTGAGCCGGGATGAGACCCTGTGCCAGCACCCTGTGTGTGGTATGAGAGCCGTGCCATCTGCTTCCCATTCAGACAGCACACTTCATTTCTCTGTGTTATTACACACTGGAAACAAATAAAAACTATTATCTCGCTAATGAACGAGAGCCGTCAAGTAGGTGTTGAAAGTCTGACATTTTTTGACTTGACAGATTGTAGATGCTACAACCTCATTTTGTCTGTTGGTCATTAATATATGATAAACTGGTCCGACTAATCCCATGCCATCATAACCAGCCCCTCTCTCTCTCCAGTGCCTTGTTGTGTGGCACAGCAGAAACCAGCAGGGGGATTGTGGGGAGAAAACATTGGTTCTTTGTTTGGCTAAGAGCTCTTTGTTGCACAGCTTCCCAACATGCTTTGCCACCAGAGAGTTCTCCTCCCCTCTCTCTTCCCTCTCTGTCACCCTCCCCTCCAGGATGACTGACTGTGAAAACACTGGCCTACATTAGAGTCCACCCTTGAGCCCCTCAGTCTACACGCTAGCGAAATCCAATCTAGTAGTTGATCTCTTCTTGAACAAACAAGGTGATTAGGTAGTGGACTCTCTCCTCCTTTCCTTTTCTCATTATTCTCTCTCTTTTTCTTTTTTTTCCCTCTTGTTGAGCTAGCCGAACCCCAGGGCCGCAGGAAAGAGCTGCTCCACAGCGAGGTGAGTTGGTGAGGAACAGCTTCTGGTTGAGTGCACACGGTAGGAACGAGTATCTGTCACCTCCAACAAGCCTTTGGCTGATCACCTAGCACAGTGGATGCTTCATCACATGTCCCATGAGCCTTTTTCCAGCAGTCACATGCTTTTGTGATAAAAGCCAGATAACGTAATCCATCATCTTTACTACTGTAACATACACATAGATCACTGTCCACTCCATAATTGGATACCTAATGTGGCTATAATCTTTTTTTTTATGGATCACAAAACTGCTTGTATGTGAAGAGAGTAACCTACAGAGACAAACAGACCTATCTCCCAAATCTGCAGTGTCCCTCAGCTCTACATTCAGCTCACTGGTTTGGTTTTACAGGCTACAGTCTTACTCTTGTCTTGTTGCACTTATAAGACCTTTCCTGTAGACTACATACGTGCTTTGGGACACCAACCTGAACATACTTGAATAAACCCCATGTTTTGATGGTCCATTTAATTCAATGGCCATAAATTTCAGAAATCAAGACCCTGAGTAGTAGCATTGATATTCTAATTTGACAAACACATGCAAAGGACTTATGCATGTCTGCCATTAATGGCCCAAAACACTTGTGTTTTTGTATATTGTTTAGCCAGCGACTGAGCCAACAACAGACAGCAGTATTCCAACAAAGCCCAGAGGGGGGATGGAGGGTTTGTGTGGGCCTCATAGACCTCCCTATTTGAAGTTTTATGGGTGCTTGTCTTAAGTAAATTCAGATGCGGCTGTGATAATCTAACACAGCATTAGGGAGGTGGGGATGGGGGATTCGATAGAAAGCATGTGTGTATGTGAGAACCCAAAAGTGCCAACACATGCTGCCAGGACTGGCCTCAGTGTGTGTTCATATCTACTGTAGAGCACACTTTAGACTTTTAAAGCTGTGATTCAATATCCCAGATTCTCATATCTAAACCTCAGTTTTGATCTGTTCGCTGTATGTTGATATAGTGTCATTACAGCAAAACATACATGTGGTTCTGTTGTTCTGTACTTAAAACTCTGTAAGTTATCAGTAAGCCGCATGAACTGTCCTTGCCCATGAAGCTTTCCTTTACATTTATTGTGCTTGGTGATTAAAGGGGTTGTGATTAAAGTGTTGTGGCTACATAAGGTTGGAGTCAGGGCTGAATACCAAAAACCTGTGGTCAGAATGATTATTTGCTGCAACAGATTGGTGTTTTAAAGGGACATTATGGAAGCCATCCGTGAAGGTCTCCTGTGATTATAACCTTCCGATGTTACTGCAGTAATACCCAAGAGGGCCTGCTTTATACTGTAATACAGAAGTGATATAATTAGGTATGAGGGGCAGCCAAGAGCCTTCATGATCACCAGAGAACTGATTACCACAGCACATAGCACCCTCAAAGCATATGATGACGGCAGTTACTACTAGCACATGCGTAGCATACGAAATGTTTTTTTTAAATAATAGAGCAGGAAGCATATCAGCAGAGCTGATCACTTAAAGCTGATTTTGACGAAGCATTTATGTCCCCATGCATCTTAAAGTTACCGCTTTCCTGTTGCATGACACTGTAATTTATATAGTAAATACTCAACTCAAATCAACTCAAGTTTATTGATTGTCGTTCCATCCATATCTACGAGAAACACATACAGTGGAACAAAATAGTGTTTCTCAGGACCAGTGTGCAAAATAAAATAATAATTATAAACAGAAACAGGAATAAGACACTGAGCAGCAGTTAAAAAGAGACAAGTGCAATAGACAATAAACTGCAATACTTTTAAAGTGCAATCAAGTGCCAGATTTAAAAAGTTAATTAAGCTCGATTAAAAACTACTAAAAAAGGGTAAAATTAATAATTGCGCAGGTTACAGAGAGTTCAGAAGTTGTATGGCCTGTTGGAAGAAGCCGTTGCACATTCTGGCTGTCTTAGATTGTATGAAACACAACCCTGAAAATATATCCAGTAGTTGAACTGTGATTTTTTTTGGTTTATTTGGAGAAAATCAACTTCTGTTATACTGAATATGTGAGAGTAGCATTGTATTTTATGTCTCCATCTGCTGGAGGAACATCACAATAGTAGAGTATGCATAATATAATGTTAATTCCCCTGCAGAAGAGACTTGATGATACTAAAATTAGGTGGGGATAAAAGTGGATATATAAATATCTGTATCAGTTTTTAGCCAAATGGGTTGTTTTTATTGGCATATTGGATTTCCGCAAAAAAAAAATACTGATATCGTGTATCCTTAAAAAAATATTAACTTTCTGTTGATGCATCCCTAAAAAATATGAATTTTCTGGTGATGCAAGAGGAAAAGTCTGGGGATCGTAAAAGTCATTAGGGAGTAATGAATGTCTGTATGTGATGACAATCCATCCATTAGCTGTTAATATGTCAGCTTGGACCAAAGTGGTGGACTGACTGACTGACATCGCCATTCCTAGGATCAAGCGTGGCTAAAAAACATCTGTAGAACAGTATCAGTATTACAAATACTTATGTAAGCTTAAGCGAACACTTGCTTTGATTTGTAATTACATATGTTGGATTTTTTTTGTCTCACACCAGATTAAAAGCCTCATGAGCAGAGCTGAATACCTCAAAAAGCATATCAAGGTAAGCCCGCATTTTTTTCAAATACTCAACTCAAGGATTAGGCACACATCATCAGACTTTATGAGTGAATTCGCCACTGATAAGGCAGAATATGCAATTGAGACTTCTTTTTAGATACTACCTAATCGTTAGTAAAAAAATTATGATGGTCAGTGAAGAAAGCCTTTTAGTTCCTATATCTATATTTAATGTCCATGCTGTATAGCTGTTTGCTAACAAGCTTCTGTTTTTTTTTTTAGATGCAGGAAACTCAGAGGGATGTATCTCTGGATCGAGAACCTCTTGCAGACTCTGTCAGAAGCTGTGAGTATCTCCCGCTGTGTTGTATAAACTTCTCTCCTACTCGTGAGAGTGTGTTTTTGAGAACGTTGCTGATAAGGTTTGTTACGGGAAGGTGATGATGGGGGTCAAGTCAGGAATGGCTGCCTGAAGTTGCAATGAAATGTCCTTTCATCAAAGATTTTTCCACTAGTTAAATATGAGCCGTTCTCTTTCTGTGCTGGCCACCCCGCAGGACTGTCTGGCTCTTTGATTTCATTTCAGTGCAGCCCTGGGCTGCTCTTTTCTCTGCCCTCTTGTAAAGCCTACCTTGTGAAAAGAGTTACCCTCCTAACACACAAACACCAGACACAACAGCACACATGTACACTTCATTCCTTTCGCATACATTTTGAGTTGCTTCATATATATATTTTTTTTTTTTTAAAAAAACTGTGTAAATTCAGTGCTTGTCAGATCTAAACTATAAAACTCTAACGATATAAAAAGAAGTGTGGAAGTATTTAAGTGTATGCTACATAAACAAACTTCTAAACTATATAAAAAGCAATGTAGTATTTATATAAGTTACATTTTAATATACTTGAACTTCTCTAGCTGTAACCTATATACACAGCCTAATTCCCAGTATTTTCTGGGCTCAGTTCCTGGACGGAGAGTGAATACCTAAAGCCCAGACAATATCCTGTTCTCAGCAAGAAATTCCTGGGGAATTATGAATTAAAAAAAGGGGGATGGGGGAAGGGCAAAAATGACTCTAGAGGCTACTCAAGTTTCACATAGAGCGTGGCTTCTTATTCTGCTGCTGTTATTTTAATAAAACCACACCACAGCCAGCCGTACTCGCTGGCACAGATCCAACAGCAGCTGTACTAGAGAGGTTCACAGCAACACCCACGTCTGTCTGTCTGTCTGTGACCTTAGACTACAACCAAAAACAAGCAGCAGTTTTTTTTTTTTTTTGCTGACAGCCATTACACTGTGTAACCATCGGACAATTTAGATGTCCACACGCTGTTTCAGTGGCCCAGTTACAATGTCCACACTGAAAGCTGAAGCACTAAACCCTCAATAATTTAATTATACATCACCTGCTTGATCAGTGTAAGGGCCAGACAGGACAAGGAATTAAAACTCCAACCAGAGGTATTTCCATGGCTAGTACAGTACAGTACTCATACCTAAAATAAAATAATAGAATTTGTTTCAGATGATGAGTTCAAATTGTTTAAAGGGAAATGTAGGAAATTGGTGATTGAAATAGAAATTTAAAGGGTAGATTGAGAGAAAGTAGGATAAAGAAAAAATGTCAGTACATTCCATTTTATTGGGTTACATACACTGAAGCTGTAAATTATCATAAATGACTGGTATTTAACTTTGTTAAGAGTGTTTGGTCCAGCCCCTTTTTACACAGAGCACACAGCTATAAAGCTGCTATAGAGCTCTTTATTCCACCCTTGCATTTTTGAACAGAACCAAAAAAACTGTGGCATAATGCTGATCCTTTGATTTTTAGATAGCATACCAGCATCCTAGAATCAAGAGGCGTGGCAGGTGTAACGCATAACACTACAGCATCATTCTCTAGTGCAACATTTAACATGCGTATCAGTGGCAGTTTATAAACAATAATAATCATGTACCATCTCTGATATATGGTGGCTTATTGTGTCCTCTGGTGGGAGGGTAAGGAGCTCCCAAATCTCATTATTTTCCCAATTTGTGGACATTTAGGAACACTGTTTTTTTTTTCTTTAAGTTAGACGTTAACTGCTTAAAGCTGCTTTTAAAATCTCCCGCGGTGCGTTGCACACATTACACGCCGTCAAAATGTCACACCTGTCCTGCCCATGATCCCAACCTGCCGGCTGTCCTGTTTTTACAGACATTTTGGCACTGTTACTACCTCCCACGGCGGCCTAAAGGTGAGATCGCTCTGTCCCCACATGCCGTGATCTCACCTTTTATACAGAAGAGTGAGGCAGCATGTCACGATATTCCTGCCTTGAACAGCAAGTGTAAAAGGGGCTTCTGGTTCTTCTACCACAAAAATAGTGGTGAGCGGGGTGCAAAGCCTGATCCAGATTTACTCAGCAAGGGAGAAAGAGTGTCATGTGCTTCCAGCCCATTTCCAGAGTTTTTTTTTTTCTCCTTCAAAGTTTCATATGAGTAAACCAGTTAAACAAAATATTAATCACAGCTGAGTATTTTTACATGCTTTTAAAACATGTCTGGAGGGGAACTTTTAAAATTGGTAGTGTGTTGTAATCTTAAAAAAGTGAAGCCTAACACACATCAATCATTTTTGTTTTCTTAGCTTGCTGTTTGCAGTGAGCATGACGGCCCACGTGGGAACTGCTGCTACGCCCCACAGAGCATCAGTCACAGAGCCTTCACCTGACCAGGTTTTTTTTACGAGGCCAAATCCAACCTGCATCACACCTAACCTTAATCAACTCCGAACACTGTCCGGGTGGATTATTACAGTTGCCAGCCCAGTGTGGTCAATGTTTTGGATGTTGCGGGAAAGTTGATGTGCTGGCATGTTGAGAACTTGTGTTTATACTTTTTGAGGGAAAAAATTTGGCTGGTAAAATACTGAAGATAGCTGTTGAAATTTGGAATTGTGAACTGGTGAATGTGAAAGTTCTCTGCTCCTTACACAATGTTTTTGCTCTGCCCGAAATCCCTCCCCCTGATACACTATTGATATGTAAATGCTGAACAGCTTGTATGACAATGCCGCACTGTCATGGTAAGTGAGTTAAACAGAGACTGTTTCATTAATAGGAGCACAAAACATTCAACTGTATTTGCAGCTCACCCAAAAACTGTGAAAATACAATCAGATGAGAACTATGTCGTCAAGAAGTATCGCATCAGTTTTGACCTGTAGTATTAAGTATATCGAAGCTCTGCAAACATGCACACACTCCCTCACCCTCCCTTCGCCACTGCCTTTACTGTGGGTCAACCACAGGCTCACCATGCTCTCTCCGCTGATGGAGCACTCTCCACCACTATGAGGGGAAAACTGGAGAGGTGCGGCCTCTGCCATATTTACACTAGACTTGCATTTTCTTAGGTTTGGCACTGGAAGAGTATTTGAGGGATACAGTGAGTTGTAGCGCTGAAGCAAAGCCTTCATAACTAGGCCTCTGTGAAAAGCTTAACAGTCGGTGGCAGTCGCTGTTGTAGGTCTTCACACACTGTTTTCATTTCAGAAGGGTAAAGTGCTTGAATATCCAAAAGGGAGCCTTACTTTGTGAATCTAATTCTTAAGGCAACTGGAGAAAATACCTGAAAAAGGAGAAAAGTATAAATATGTCTACTGTCGAGAGCTCCACTCTGCTGTGTAATTTTTTTTTTTATTTGAATGTTTATACAGCTGTGATTTTTATATTTAACGTATTTATTGAATAAGAAATTCAACGGAAAATAAAATGGCAATCTCTCTAAAGCCTCTCTAGTCTGTAACTTCTTCAGACGTTTTGTCAACAGCTCGAGGCAAATGCTCGTCTTTCAGAACCTATGGAAAGATTTATGTGCCACCGTGGGAGCACCACTGCTGGTCCCTTGCCATCGTCATCATCTGGAAGGCTGCTCTGCAGAAACAGCTGGCTCATGTCCAGAAAGGGAAGGAAAGCAGGCAAAGTAAGGACATTTGATAATTATATGATTCATATGGAAGTCTAGAAACTATGGAAACTAAATTTGAAAATTTCCAGATCTCAGAAACTATGGGAATTACACAAAGAATTCATAACAAGTATATTATCTATCTTCTTTTTAAAGCCTATGTGTCTTTCTAGCTCTTAGCCTCAAGTGGATATTAAGCTTCTCAAAAAACTGAAAAGCAAGAAAGTTAACCATTTTAGAAAGATGGAAGAACACTGGATAAGTGCCACTAAGATTAGGAATAGTGGGGTATATAAAGTCAAATGATTGGATTTAAAGGCGCACTCCATCAATTTTAGACACGATGATCAGTTTAACAGTCATTGTTAGTCTTACTCAGCCTATGGAAACAGTTATTAGTTTTTCTGTGTCTCTTGAGTTTTTTCAAATCTGAAAAATAACCCTGATGAGGTCATGGTGATGTCATCAGGGTTATCTAGGCTTGGAGACTGCAAATTTAATTAACAGAAAGCCTGTGTTGCGCACTGGAGGTGTGGAGTTTGACAGATCACCAAGTAGAGGGTCTAAATGTGCTCTCAAGTTGCATCATGGGAAATGTAGGAGCCAGTGTTTTGGGAGCTTGACCTAAAATTTGGGATATTTCAGTCTCTGCTGCTTCAATTTTGACCATTCTGTTTTGTTTTGTTTTTTTTTTTAAATCTCTTTTCAGTCCCTTAATGTTGTTGAAGCGCAATACTACATGTTCATCTCAACGTTCATCATCAGGGACGGCGATGAGTCTGCACACAGATGGGAGGCTGGACAGCTGATCTTCCGGTGTGCTTGAAACAGCTAGAAAACCGTGGAGATGATAGTAGACCTCAGGATGAGTTCTCTAACCCTGCTTCCCATCACCATATTGAACAGCTCTATGTCTGCTATGGAATGCTTTAGGTTTCTGAAACACCAACAGCATAAAGGCCCAACAGAGGATGTTCTGCCAGCGCCAGCTCAGGGAGTTCAGCCTGCCCCAGAAGCTGATGATACAATAAAAGACTGTTTTCTGCATGTCCATCACTGTCTGGATTGGATCAGCCACCAAACAGGTCAAGAGCAGACCACAATGGACAGTCAGGGCCGCAGAAAACAAATCATTGGTGCCAGCCTGCCCTCCATCTAGGACGTATACACCTGCGGAATCGGGATGCAGACAGGTAACATCACTTCATACCCTTCACACAAATTAGCCAAAGTGCTTCAGTCTAACTGGTGTTAGAGAACAGTATATGCCAAAACAATCAGACACACTATTATCTTATCACCACAGGACCTCACTATAATGTACACTTACCACCCGTCCACAGTGTCAGGAACAATCCCAGTAAATTACCCTATAATACCAAGCACCCACCTTACCAGTTAAATAAGACATTTCTATAGTTTAAATACACACCATAAACATGTAAGGGCCCAGGGGCCCAATGTACCAGCCAACAAGCTATAGAAAAACAGCAAAGAGACAAAAAACAACTACAAAGAGACAAACAGTCCACAAAAAGATGACAACGAACTGCAAAGAGACAAAATAACAATGGCCAAAAACAACCACTGACACAGAACCATAAAACAAACAAAAGTACCTCAAAGAGAAACAACATTACCTCAGAGACATAAATCAACCACAAAGAGACAAAAAATGAGAACAGCCACAGAGAGGCACGGCATATCCTCTAAGAGACACAAAAGGACTTACAAAAGGACACAAAATTAGCACAAAGAGATGCACAATGCCCTCAAAAACACACAAAATTACCACAGAGACACAAAACCACCACCAGGTCTGTATTTTTGGTCCTATGTAGGAGAAGTGGTGGGGCTTTTGCATATCTGTGACCTGGGGCCAATTCTCTCATTATCCGCCCATGTAAATGCTGCCATATCCACCTACCTCATGTATGTAAAGCAGCCTTTTATGTTTATCACTTTTTATTTATTCCAGCACCATTTGCATTCTACACCTTTACACCTTTTTTCAGACTGTTTTATGTACTACATACATACTTTACATAAATATCTGTAGAAGTCAAATGTTTATTGCAGAGAAGTGCTTGGGTTTACCTTGTTCAGCTTTGTTGTCCTTGTTTTTTTCATTTTTTAAAAATTAAAAATATATCGATAATTTTTAGGGGAATTTTTGCATTTATTAGATATAGATAGATAGACGTAGCGTGAAAGGCAGAGAGAAAAAGGATGACATGCAGCACAGGGGCGAGGTTGGACTCAAATCCGCACTCTGTACATGGGGCGCCTGCTCTACCAACTTAGCTGCTAGACGCCCCGTTGTCCATGTTTTTAACAGTATGTCCATTCTGTGTATGCACACAGATAGCAACATATGAGAAGGGTCAAAGTCCATTTATTTGTGCACATACCTGGTCAAAAAAAGCTGATTCTGATTTTGATTCTTACCCCTTTGCATCTAGCTCTCCTAAAAGCAGTGAAAGACAGAGTGTGGCTGTTGCCTGAGGTTTAACAAGTGGTTTTCAAATCTGCCCAGGACTCACAGTAATGTTTGTTTTCTGCCCTACCAGCTGGTTAATCACATTCACCTGGCATGCCAGGTGTAAATCACTCCCACACTGTACTGTTAGAACAGAGAGCAGCAGGGCCCCGAGTCCTGCAGCAATGGGACGGAGAACCACAGGGCGCTGCATTTGTGGCTTTTCTGCAAAGGGGTCTCTAATTGGCTGACGGTGCCCGTGGTGTTGGCTCAGCTTCACTGCTTTAATCATGACATGAGCATGTTGCTGCCAGGAAAACTTTGGATGCAATTTTGACCCTTGTGCTTGCTTTGTTGCTTCTTTCTGGGAGTTCTGCCAATTTATATTGCCCCCCAAAATTGCACAGAATCCTTACAGTAATGCAACCCAGAAAGGGAGAGATGGAAATTGTTAACCCATCACCCTCATCCTCCAAAGCGACCCCCAAGCCCCCTCTTTCTAACCACATCCTACAACATTGTGGCTTTAATTGGCCTCCATTTTGCTGCAGCTCCAACAACACGACTTATTGCCCTTTCCCCTTCCAGTCTCTCTCTCTCTCTCTCTCTCTCTCTCTCTCTCCCTCCCTCCCTCTCTCTCTCTCTCTCTGGTTGACAGAAGGCGTTCAAAGACACCAGTCAGTATGTGGTTGGGGAGCTGTCTGCGCTGGAGAGCGAGCAGAGGCACATAGACGCCCGAGCAGCTCGCGTGGAGAAGAGGCTGCGCTATCTCATGGACACAGGTACCCCAAGCCCAATTACACTGGAAAAACTGTTTTGGCAAATTGAGCGTACGCACGCACATACACACGCATGTACACTCAGGGAGTTTGTGTGTGTTTATGTGTGTGAGAGAGAGAATCTTTGAAGCCCCCCCTCCCTCCCTCTCTCTCTCTCTCTCCCTCCCTCTCGGTTGAATGTTGCACGACGGAGCGCTGGGTGGATATGAAAGGAGGGGATGGGGGGGTGAGGGAGGCGGAGAAGGGAGGGGAAGGGTGTGTGGGGGGGGAGAGTAGGAGTGTGTAAGCTTCATCGTTTTTCTTGTAATTATTCCCTTTCCCCGCCCCACTCCCTTGCTTTTCCGCCCTTATCCTTTTTTTTTGCTTTGTCCCCTTCCCCCCCCCGCTTCCCTTCCCCCCCCAACGCTTCCCCTAGCTTCCCTCCCATCCACCCCCTTCCTTGCCTTCGTTTCCCCCCCCCTTCCCCCATTACCTTCTTTTCCCCTTTTCCTCCTGGCCTTTCCCTCCCCCCCCCACCCCCTCCCCCCCCGTTTCCCCTCCCCCCACTTTTTCCCCCCTATTCTTTCTTTCTATTATTGTTAATCTCCACCTTCCCCAATCTTCATCCTCCTCCATCCCCCCCTCTCTCCCTCCCCGCCCCTTCTTCCCCCCCTCCCTTCCCTCCCCCCCCCCTTTTTAATCTTTCATCCCCTTATACCCCCCCCTCCCCCTCCTCCCCCCTATTCTTCCCCTTCCGCACCCCCCCCCCCTCCCCACTCCCCCCCCCCTCCCCTCCCCCTCCACTCCCCTCCCCCTCACCCGCTCTCGCACCCCCCCCTCCCCTTTCCCGCCCCTCCCCACCCCCCCTCCCCCCGTCTTCTTACCTCCCCCCACCCCCCCCCCCCCCCCTCCACTCCCCTCCACCCCTCCCCTCTCCTCCCCCCACTTCCGCCCCGTCCCCCCCCACACCCCCCCCACTCCGCCCCTCCCCCCCCCCACCCCCCCCCCTCCCCCCCCCCCGCCCCCTCACCTCCCCCTCCCCCCCCCCCCCCCCACCCCCTCCCCCCCCTCCCCCCCCCCCTCACTTCCCCCCGCCCCCCCCCCTTCCCCCCATATTTCCCCCCCCCCTCTCCCCCCACCACCCTTTTTTTTTTTTTTATTTTTTTTTTTTTATTGCCCGCCCCCCTCCGCCCCCCCCCCCCCCTCCCCCCCCCCTCCCGTTTTTTTTTTATTTTCCCCCCCCCCCCCTCATCTCCTGCCCAAAATCTCACCCTCCCCCTCCCGTAAAAAATTCCCCCCACCACCCCTCTCCCCCCACCCCCCACCTCCCCCCCAACCCCCCCCCGCCTAAATACCCACCCCCTATTTGCCACCCCCCCCCAGCCCCCCACAAGAAAATGCCAAAAAAAAAACACTACCAGTAAAAAAACATTCCCCCCCACCCTATCCCCACCCCCCCCCCCCCCCCCCCCCTCCCCCCACAAAACTAAAACCATAAAATAAATTTGGGGTTTCTCCACCCCCCAGCCCCCCCTCACCCTCCCCCCCCACCTCCTTCCCCCCCCCCTCCCCGCCCCCACCCCCCCCGCCCCCCAGGGGGGGCCCTCCCGAGGGCAAATTGGCCCCCCCCCCCATCCCCATCCCCCTCCCCCCCCATTTTTTCTCCCACACCCGTATGGAATAAATATAAGAACGAAATAATAAATCCTATAAATAAATATTAATATAAATAATAATCACCCCCCCCCCCCCCCGCCCACGCCCCCCCTCCCCCCACCCCCCCCCCCCCCCCCCCCCCCCAGGACCTCCCCACCACCCGAACCCCCCCCCCTCCTCCCCCCCCCACTCCCCCCTCCCACTACCCCCACCCCGTCCGCCACCCCCCTAGACCAAACCCCATGCCCCCAGTCGCCACGTAACCCCCCCTCCCACCCTCCCACTCCCCCCCCCCCCCCCCCCTCCTCCTTCTGAAAACCCTCCCTCCCCTACTGGGCCCCCCCTCCCCCCCACACCACCTCCTCCCTTTCTCCCTTTCCTTGTTCCCCTATCCCCCCCCCCCCCCCCTCATCCCCCTCTTCCCTTTTCCATCCCCTATTCCCCCCCCCCCCCCCCATCCACCTCCCCCCCCATCTTTTCGCTCAACTCCTCTCCCTCCCCCCCCCCCCCCCCCCCCCCCCACCCCCCCACCCCCCCATTCCATCCCTCCCAACCTCCCCCCCCCCCCACTACCCCCCTTCCCCCCCTCCCCCCCCCCCCAATCACTCCCCCCCCCCCCCTCCCCCCCCCCCCCCCCCACCCCCCCCCCCCCATCTCACCATCCCCCCCACCTCACCCCCCCCCCACCTTCTTCCCCTCCCCTTCACCCCCCCTCCCTTTTCCCCTCCCCCCCCCCCTCCCACTAAAACCCCCCCCCCCCCCCCCCCCCCCCACCCACTCTCAACTTCCCAGTCTAATAACCCCCCCCCTAAATGCTGCTATTGCAGCCCATCCCTCTCCCAAATGCGCGCTCGCCTATTTTAAAAAAAAAACCAAAAAAAAATAAACATACCCACAAAACAAAATCTAAAACCCAATAAAAACCCGTCCCCCCCCCACCCCACCCTCCACCAAACAAAAACCCTCCCCGTCACCCCCCCCCGCCTCCCCTCCCCTCCTCCTCCCCTCCCGCCCCCCCCCCTCCATCCCCTCCCCCCCTCCCCCCGATAAAACCACCCCCCCCACCCCCTAACCCCCCCCCCGCTCCCACCCCATCGACCCTCCCTCCACCCCCCCCCCCCCCCCCCCTCCCACCTTCCCCTCCCCCGATCCCCAACCCACCCCCCCACCAACTCGCCCCTCCCCCCACCTCCCCCCTCCCCCCTCCATCCCCCCTCACCCCCACCCCCCCCGCCCGCCCCCCGCCCCCCCCCCCGCAAAAAATACCCCCTCCCCCCCCCCTCCCCCCCCCGCACCCCCTCCCCCCCCCCCACCCTCAAAAAAACCATCGACCCCCCCCCCCCCCCCCCTCCCCCCACCCCCTACCCCGCCCCTCTTCCCACCCACCTATCCTCTCCCCCCCCCCCCCCACAAAGTCGCCCACCCCCCCCCTCCCCGCCGACCCCCTTCAACCTCAGACCCTCCCCTATCCCCGCCCCCCCCCTACCTCCTCCCCGCCCCCCCCTCCCCCCACCACCCCCCCCCCCCGCCCTCCCCCCCTCAAAAACCCCCTCCCTAACTCCCCCCCACCCCCGCCCCCCCCGCACCCCACCCACCCCCCCCAAACCCCCCATCAAAAAACCCATCCCAGCCCCCCCCCTCCCCCTACTCCCCCTCCCCCCCACCCGCCCCCGCTACCCCTCCCTCCCCTCACCCCTACCCTCCACCTTTCCCCCCCTCTCCTCCCCCCCCCCCCCACCACTCTCCGCCTCGCCCCCCACCACCCACCCCCACCCCACACTCCCTCCACTCCCCCCCCCACCCCCCCCCCCCCCCTCCCTCCCCCCACCCCTCCCCCCACCCCCCCCCCCCCTCCCCCCCCTCCCCCCCCCTACCAGGTCCCTCCCCCCCCCCCCCCCCCTCCACCCCCCCTCCCCCCCCCCACACCCCCCCCCCCCCCACCCATCCCCTCCACCCCCCCCCCCCCCCCCCCCCCCCCCACACTCATAGAGCCCCCACCCGGCCCAGCCCTTTCCCACCCCCCCCCCCGCAAATCTCCCCCTCTCCCCCCCCCCCCCCCCTCCCCCTCCGCACTCACCCCCCCCATCTCTCCCAACCCCGAAAACCCCGCCCCCCATCCCCTTATCCCCCCTCCCCTCCTCCATCCTCACTCCCCCCCCCCCTCACCTCCCCCCCTCTCCCCACCCTCCACCTCCATCCCCCGCCCCTCTCCCACCGACCCCTCCCACCTCCCCCTCCCTTTCCCCCCTCCTCACCCCCCGCTTCCCACCCCCCACCCCACCCCCCCCCCCCCCCATCCCTCCACCCCCCCCCCCCCCCACCCCCTCTCCTCTCCCCCCCCCCACCCCCCCTTCCCCCCTTCCCTCCTTCCCCTACTCTTCTCCTCTCTCTCCCCCACTCCCTCCCTTCCACTCTCCTTCTCCTCCCTTCCACTCACCCTCCCCCTCTCTCTGGCTTCTGGGGGGCCATCTGGCTCGGCTCTTGTTTTGATAACTTGTTTAATGGAAATACGGTCCACGCCAAAAATATTGGCGCTAAAATCAACGTATCCCCCCCCAACCCCATAAAGGGGGGTCTCCCCCCCTTCTTTCCTATGTAACTTCCCCTCCGACCTGAGGAACGGGGGTTGGGCCCATTGAAAACAAAGTGGAATTGGACCACCCCAGAAGGCGCAAAAAAAAAACAAAAAAAAGCCAACCCCCCTGCCACCTGGAAAAAAAACAGAGAGCCAAAGCTTCACCATTCCCAATAGGGCTCTCTCTCTCTCTCTCTCTCTCTCTCTCTCTCTCTGGCTCTGGCTCTGGCTCTGTTGATACTGTTAATGGGATAGCGGTCACGTCATATTGGCATCAACGTCACCCATAAAGAGGGGTCTCTATGTTCCCGACCTGAAGGAACTGGGTGCCCTTGACTCCAGCACCCCCTGCACTGAAAACAGAGAGCAGGTCAGCCATTCAATATGGCTCGATGGCTATCATGAATGGAACATTGTACCTATGAGAGACAAGAGCCTCCTAAATCCCCGGGTCACTCCCACTTTGGATCAGGGACGAGAGAGCGGGGGTTTGAGGGAGGGGGGGGTTTGTTTCAGAGAAATGTTGAATAAAGATAATTTAGAAAATGGGCTCCAGCACAGTGCTGCCTCTGTATCCCCCTGTTCCCTCCACACACTAAACTCCCCAAGGCTGCTCTGCTCATGTTTGTTTTGATTTTGCTCCCAGAATCAGGGTGGCGGCGGTGGTGGGGGTTTGAAAGGAGGGGGGGTATATGTTGTAGGCCTTTAGGATGCATGGCAATGGTTAAGACAGATTGGACCAAAGACAATCTTAACTAAACTGGAGGGAGTCATTCCATTCTGTAGCTGTAGGCCGCTTTGTTTCTCTATCTCAGTGTTTTTATGACACAATAGATGGTTGGAAGCACTGGAGGATTCCTGTGGTTGACGAAATCAGGAGAAGCTGTGCAGAAGTTCTCTGCAGGCATGTAGATGTTGAAATTTGCCACCTGTAGCTCAAATAACAAAAAGCCTAATTGCCCATCTCATGTGTCACATAGTCCCGGGGACATCCTGACAAATATGGCTCATAGAAACATGTCTTTTCATCAAGGGAAGCTGGCAGCACTGGACCCAATCACTATCTGCCTATTAAATTCATTGCACACAGAGACAGTTTCTTTCTTTTGCGAAGAACAGAAAACACTTTGATGAATCTGTTCCCTCTTGTCTTAGAAAACATTTTACATTTTGCTCTCAGTTTGTTAATTTTCCTACTCTTAACCTCTGCACTCGTGTACTTTTTGGATGTGACTGAAGTTAGATTTGCAGAGCAGGTGTACACCTCACACCTGAAGGCTAAATGGCTCTTCACTATTTGTTTATGACTTGTAAATACCAAAGTAAGTGTGTAACAAGCCCCAAATGGCTGCTTGCTTTGAAACAGTTGGTTGACTAGAGCTTTTGGTCATTAGCAAGGGTTGTGATTTGATACCGAGTCCCTGTCCCTCTGTCCAAAATCATTGAGGTTCAAATCCAACTTGAGTCTAAATTGTGAGTAGAATCGTGATTTGTCTTTTTGCTTCATTGAGGTAGGATTGTGCAACAACTAGACACTTAAAATTCCTTCCCAGGTTTCAGTTACACTGACCTAATCCCTTTAATATTAGACAGTGAAACATGGCCACATGTAGTGCTTACTTTGGATTAACTCGGCTGACTTGAGATTGACATTTTTAACAATAACCTCTGCGTTTTTTTGGCTTTTAAACCCTGCTGTTTCTTAAAAAGGCAATGTATAAATCATCTAAAATTAAATCTAATATGGGTAGGTATTACAGCACTCAGAGGAAAACTGGTTTTCAAAAACCAACTAATCTTTTAACTCATCTCTTCTAACTGTGTGGACAAATCACATCATTACACAACTTTAGCTCATAATCATTTTATTATAAAACTCACCCTCCCACATGGAAGATGCTGAAGTGTTCACTGCTATGTTCCCACAAGATGAGATGATAAACTGCAAACTCTAAATCACGTCAGGTTTTGTGTCTGTGCTACGTTTGTGTTCATAGTGTACTGAATGCGTGTGAGTGACTGTGGGCAGACACTGGCTTATTTTACTGCATATAATTGTAAAATATATACACATTCATCATATCTTGCTTCATAATTTAACATTTAGTGACACTTTTCAAGACTTCATAACAAAAAAAGGATTAGTTTTGACACAATTTCAAGTGGCAAAGATACAAATTGGCAGCTTTGTTACAAGTGATCAGTACTAACAAAAACATTGATTTTACGTTCCCTTTTTGCTTAACAGCTCAATGTGGCACAGTGGATGAAAAAAGCGAGACTGAAATATTGCTGGGTTGAATTGATGGGCTTGAGGTGACCTTGGGACAAGTAACATTTAGAGAAGTTCCGATACTATTTTTCCCTCTTAATACCGATCCCAAAACCTGACCCTATTGGCCAATACGGAGTACCAATCAGATACCATGGTGTTAAAAACCCCCAAAATAAAACCTAAATACTAACCTTGTATGGATGTGGATTTATTTAATTTGACATTTTGTGTAGGGCTGGGCGATATGGAGATAATCAAATATCACAATGTTTTTGACCAAATACCTCGATATTGATATTGCGACAATATTATAGTGTTCAGTATTGGTGCTTTTACAAAATATTTACACAATGAGATTTGTGATAAGTAATCATCAGTAATGTGGATATAATGACTAAGTATGTAAAGAAAAAACATAAAACGGCTAGAACAGTCTGCTATGTTCAGAAAATATGGTATCAGATCGGGGCATAGATTTACATTTTCTACGATACCTGACCCAGCGTTTTAGGCTGCATCGGAGGCATTTCTAACACTGATATCAGTATCGGAACAACTCTATTAACATTAGACTTGTTAGCTGGCCAGTAGTCGTACAGAGCGACTGTAAAAAGGAATGTGATGGATTGTTTTGAAATACTAAAAATTTACAGGCAAAGATTTTTTTAACTGAACTCAGTCTCTTTGTTTTAATAGTCTGAGTTTTCTCTGTATTTGTGCATTTCTTTAGAAAGCACATAGTGACATGTTAAAAGCACCCTAAATGTAGCCTAATACACCTCTTGTTCAGTTAGCAACACTCTCTTTAACAAACTCAGTGACACAAAATAATTAACATACATTCAATCCACGTTTGAACATTCATGCCAGACTACTGCTCATGTGTGAATACATTGTTGTTAGTGTTCACACACTGTTGTGACATTGTGACGTTCACTCATTACTGTGTTGTGAGGGCGAGTATGACCTATTGTTACTCAGGCAATCCTTAGTAAGCATAAAATGTACTTTCTCTGTTTGATGAGCTAATTGCAACTTCAATTTGAAACAGACCTTGTTTAAAATCATATTCACTCTTATATAACAAAGCCACGCCATGTCAGACCAGCTAAATCTCTTATTACAAGCAGTGTTGAGGATAAACTCCAGGTATAGGTTGACCTATTCACACCGTCAACACAGCTTTTCCTGGCTTGTTGCTTCAGTGTGAAAGTAGTAATAAAGACAGGGGGTCTTTTATAGGCGTGAAAGGGGGGAGGCAGAGGAGAGGAGGAAGAGGGGGTAGGGGGGTGTCTCAGGAAAAGTTCAATAAAACAATCTCGCATGGGGGGAGGGGCTCCAGGCAGAGTGCTGGACAGGCGCTTCAGTTAATTTCAGTGCTTGATCCCACACCCTCGCCTGTCCTTTTGACTATTCCCACAAATATTTGAAGTGTGGTTGCTGCAACAATGCAGAGGCCCCTGAAATGGAGAGCAGAGCAAACAGAGACTGGATGGGTCCAATGTTTGTCTAAGGTCTTAATAAAGCCACACTCCAAGTACCATTGAAACCAAACAAACAGGAGCTGTTTAAAGGCACTCAACTTGGCAATGCTTCGCAACAAAGTCTGGTGTGGGTCACTTCCTCGCACTATCACCTCAAAGTATTTTTTTGCCATTTTTGGCAACAGGTTTCAACTTTGCAATAAGTGAGTAGTTCACTTATAGGGCATCTATGTGAAGATTTCAATCACAAATTTAAAAAAGCAGTTTTCCTGAGTGAGATGTGCTCAAAGAAGAATTACTATGCAAAATGCATGGTTTGTGGAAAGAAAACACAAATCACTACTGTTGCCCTGCAACTGAAATGGAATGACAGGGAGAGGGAGGGGGGGGGGGTGAAAAAATAGCTTCCCTTATCCAGCAGACCTGGTCTGAGTCCTGCGCCAGCAAGCCGGCCCACTGATCAAGCCGCTGATTTCCTGCTGGACACACTGTCATCTATTAATCCAACAAATTTTCAAGTACACATTGTCTCAGCACAATATCCATGCCAGAGGAAGACACAGGAGCAGCATGCAACTGGACAGCCTCTGTGGAGCAGAGGAATGATCAGTATAAACCTCCTCTCTGTCGTTTTTAGGATCATAGTCTTCATCCTCATAGATGTCATCCACATCAGGCTGGTCTGATATAACAATGTGGTCTCCTATAGAGCACAGTTTGCTCATGTTCTCCTTCACCACTTCACAGAAAGGCCTCTCCACCCCATCACAAACGCAGCGGTTCAGCAGCATGCCATTCGGGATGAACAGCATCTGCTGAATGGTGGCTTTACACTTGGAGGAGCACTTCCTGCCATTGAACAGCTGCCCGCAGTATGACAAGTAGGCCGTGAGGGAGGTGTGGCAGTTGATGTCTTCCTCGCAGCGCTGCCGGGCCTCCATGCACCCGATCCCCCCGGCATCGCTCGGGTGTCTGCGGGGGAGGCACGGTTCTATGGCTCGCTTGGCGCTGAGGCACTCCAAGTCCTGTGCGCAGTCGCAGGTCTCCAGGTCCGGCCCGCTACGGGTGTGATTCAGCCTGATGAGCGCGTTGATGCAGTGGCTCGGACACTGCCTCCTCGTCCCCCTAATGTTACCCTCACAAGCTGCCATGTACTGACTGTACGCAAGGTCGCACTCGGGCTCCTCGTGGCACCGGAGGAGCGCCTGCCAGCAGATTAGCTGGGCATCTAAGGCCACCAGCACCCATGGGAGAAGTGCCAGGGCGCTGCACCAACATTTCATGCTTGGATGGAGTTCTAGTTCGGTGACGTGCACTTTCCTAACCAGCACATTAGGATCAGGACAATATATCTGAGTTCAGAAGTATTCCATATAAAGTTTGTCACCAACGCGGTCGAAGAAAATAGTCCTTTTTATAAATTATCCACGAAAACTTGTACACATGTTAAGTTTGCCTCCTCCTGCTGAGTTCTCCAATAGGATCTGACTCGGGGAAATCACCACGCGTGGCTGCAAAAAAGAGAAACAGCGCAGAAACAGTCATTCCGGGAAGCATGTCCGTTCAAAAGTGGGGAATCACACTCCTGAGTGGAGCCTGTGCCTGCTCCGTGCCACCGGTGCAGCTCTGTGAAACGCGCCGCGGGGCTATCCAAAGTTAACGCGCACTCTAACCACAGTCATTGTCCACAACTCAGTTTGTACACTTGAAATCATCTTTCTTGCCATTCTTGGTTTCGACTTCTCTTCCCAGCTCGACCACTTTTAACATCCATCCGCGCATTCCGATGTTGTTGTGTTTTTTTTTAGTTGGAAGAGGTTTCTGTCTGTCGCATTTTGTCCCGCTATGCGCGTCTTTGTCCCTCTTCTTGCTGTTACGCTTCACGGTCCGCCGAGCATTTCCCCACAACACCCCTCCTTCTGTCGAAAAAAAGAAAGAAAAGTCCCCCCCCCCCCCCCCCCTCTCTCTCTCTCTCTCTCTCTCTCTCCCCTTCTCTCTCATTTACAATCCTGGCCACCGATTGGTCTTCATTGAGGAGTCAGCCGTGGGACCCATTTCCAGGCCTACAGCAGCACAGCTCTGCGCACAAATCCTTTCACTACATGACGAGATAAAAATGTTTATGATTTTCCTTGCATGAAACCCAGGTTCTGTGTGGTCCCTTCTCCCCTTGTAGCAAAACACAAGTTAAAGGGGGGAGCCGGGGGGAGGCTTGCAAAACGCATTCCTTTGCAAGAAGCTCACATCTGCAACTTCACTGCTCCAATTTTCAGCGCGGAAAAACAAATCTGTTCCTTTTTAGCCGCAAACAGAGCAGGGGGAAACCTCTGTGATAACTGGCTCGCTGTTGAGACTTTGCACTCAAAGCTTCTCGCTAATTGTCGCTCTTTCCCCCCACTCCCCGTCCTGCCTCTCATTCTGCAGAGTTTTAAAGCCCCGATTGATAGAGGAGAATGGGAGAGAATAGTATTTTCTGGACCGTTTCACCCCAATTGTGTCAGATTGGCCATGCAGTGGCCCAATGTCTTTCCAGGCTGAAGATTGTCCACGCACTGCGGCCTATCAATAGAGAGGGTTTCAGCGTCAATATATTTTACAGCTATCCCCTTTCACACCACACTTGAGAACTACCAACAGCCCAGGCTTTTCTGCCATTCACATGGTAACTAACTTGATTTTTAGGGTTCATGCAATAAAGGGAGTTTGTGTTGTTTTGGTGTTATTATTATTATTGTTATTATTATTATTATTATTAGTCTTAAGAAATATGACTCAAATGGGCCACATGGTGACGCTGCAACTAACTTTCAAAATGCAATTTTGGAAAGACTTAGCTGCTTAGAAAATACCCTCTTTCCACTAAAATTAACCCGTGCACACAGATGTTCTAAACACTGCAAACCGCTAAATTAGGCCATAGACTGCTTTCCCATTGCCAGGAGAGCAGAGCTGTGCACATGGCTCTGCAGCAGATAATCATTTGTGTGTGTGTGTGTGTGTGTGTGTAAGTGGGTTGTTGTAGTTAGTCCGTTCAATGTAACGGACAGGCTGGAGAACAGGTAAATAGTAGACAGCAGCATTGACAGTAAAAACTTTAGGGTGCAACTTCTCTTTATATCTCTGACTTATCCAGTCTCCCTTTCAGACTCTATGCTGACTAATTTGGACTGATAGTTTTAGCGCTTCTTACAGACGGTAATTAGTGGTTCATTGCATCTCACTGGTTAAGGAGCTGAAATTAGCGTGTTCACCAGGGTGTTGTGTTCACATCAATGCAGATCAGAGCCGAAGAGTACTGCAGAGTGATTTGGCCCGCGTGTGGATGTCGATTGTACAATTTCTATTCTTATTGCATTTAAAAGCCAGATTTTACCAGGTGTTAGAATTTAACACCTAGAATGGCTGCAGTGGATTTCATTATGTTGGGGCGGCACGGTGGTGTCGTGGTTAGCACTGTTACCGTACAGCAAGAGGGTCCCTGGTTCAAACCCGGGTTGGAACAGGGTTTGATCCATGGATGGAGGCCCTTCTGTGCTGAGTTTGATTGTTCTCGCCTGCGTGGGTTCTCTCCGGGGTCTCCGGCTTCCTCCCACATTCCAAAGACATGCAGCTCAGGTTGATTGGTGACTCTAAATTGCCCTTAGGTGTGACTGTGAACGTGAAAGGTTGTCTGTCTATATGTGTCAGTCCTGCGATAGGGTGTACCCCGCCTTCCGCCCAATGACAGCTGGGATTGGCTCCAGCCCCCCCGCGACCCTTGCGAGGACAAGCGGTTACGGACAATGAATGAATGCATTATTTTGAAAACAGTTAAATGAATTTACTTTTTTAATTTTTGATTTTGACTCAACGAAGCTGGCCACCAGCAACATTAGAAGTGAAATTTGCTTCAATCTATGTTGTGATATCAGCGGTCTAAAAAACAATGTCTTCCAAACATCTCATACCAACGTCTAAACAACTAAACAACATTTAGTCATGTTTTTTGGAGAACAAAACTCTAGGTCTGCAAAATTTCAGAATGTTAACGTTGACACAATGTGATATTCTAACGTTGTTAGAAAAAATAAAAAATAAAATATTGTCAACCCAATTTTCAATCCAACCAAAAATTAACATCTCTCAGCCCAACGCCTCTCTGACGTCATACTGATGTCTGATGCCAGCTGGACATCAACCCTAAATTTGCAACACAGCCTCGTGGGACTGAGATACACATCTCTATTATAGAAAAAGCAAGACTAGTCTAAGAAACACGGCCCCCATCAATCAAATCTTTGCAAGGGTCGGGGCTTACACAGAAAAACCTCCTACTCAAACTCAAACCTTCAACAATATTTATGTGGGGGGGTTTGCCAGCTATATTCACTGATATTGAGTTTTAAAAAATGTAATATCTCATGTGTTAATTGTTAAAATTGTTTAATTCAGTTTCACATAGCCAGGAATAAAAGTGAAGAAATACTAAAGCCCTTTATTTTACTTTTGTTGCCTAAACACAGTCAGTTTGAAAAATATTATATTTTAAATATTGTGTTATTCATTTTATCATGTTAAGAGTTTATTATATTAATTTTCTGCCTTTGTAATTTTCTATACAAAATTCCTGTCTTTTAATTTATTATTAGATTATTTCAATGCATTATTTTAAATACCCAATCATTCTTCTTTTTTATGCTACATGGTTATAATGGCGTCATCTGATGGACATTGTTAGGAACTACAGACAGCGATAGCGACGCAGAGTCATATTAATTGATATTGAGTTTTACATACAATTTGTCACACACACACACACACACACACACACACACACATACACATATATTATATAGTCACGTGTTAATTGTTTAGAAGTGATTCAATTCAACATTGCCAGGAATGACAGTGTGGTGAAGAAATACTAAATCTGCTTTTGTTGCTCAAACAAATCAAAACAAAATAGTTCAAGCCAGTTTAACCTAGTTTCTGTTGTAATTGCTCCCTCTGGCGGACATCATTAGGTCCCATAAACTACACTACAGACACAATAATTAGTTTGCTTTAAATTTATCTGTCATACAAAGCAACCCAGCCCATTTCCATATAAGTGTATTTATTTTTAAATACTAAATCCCTTGATATATTTTTAATTTACTTCATTATTTTCACATAATGACTTAAAAGACTGAAGCCCTTTGCTATATGTATTTTTATTTTATTTTCCAACTTTATTTACTGATGTTAAGTGTTAAGTTTTCTGAGTTTTTCCTTTGCATCTCTTTGTGTCTCGTGGATTTAAGTGGCATTTTGAAAGTGAAGGCCAGGTCCCTCCCTGACATTTTGGACCCCTGGGCCTCTGCCCACCAGGCACGTTCAGTAATCTATCCATGAGTTGTGAATATATGTGTTTGTCCACCTGGTGTTCTGGTTACTGCAAATGTAAGACATACAAACAGCAGCAGCCCTGTGCAAAAATCACACAAAACAGAAAAGAAGGTAATTATCCTAAAAATCAATTTATTGCAATTAAAACAAAAAAAAGCACTTAATTACTTTAGGAGACAGAATAATAGAGATACTGTCAGACAAAGTAACAGCCAAAGAACAAGAAGAAACTGCGTGTCATGGCAGCCATTTCCTTAAAAAAAAATCTGTTCCACAGGATGACAACACAAAAAAAAATACATTTGTATATCATTATTATTGAGATAATTAATAATTATTTCAAGTCACACACACTCATACAAAGCAAACTGTTTTCTTTATGGCTTCTGTTCCACCTGTTTATATTATCTCATGACCAAACATGGCATATTCTATTATACTCTATTATAAAAGGACTTATTGCAACTTTTCCTCTGCTTTGTGTTACTGAAATCTTACAAATATACTTCTTATCTATCACATGACAACGACGGCCTCAGTTTTCATTCAGCAGTAGTGTGGCACCTACAGCAAGGAAACTAGCATTCATTTTAGAGCATACACTCAGTAACTTTCTGCCCATATCTTCTTCAAAATAAAATGTGCACTCTAAAAATGCAAATGTTTATAATCAAATAAAATTGGGGACGGATATGAGATCAAAGCGGACGTCACCTTCAAAATCACTGCTACATAAAATCAAACACTGGCAAAATGTAGCATATATGGATGTAATAAAACATCAACATCCCCTCTTTAACCACCCACGCCCTCACTTACGTACACATACACACATACTGAGTTACGCAGCAAAGCCCACAGTGACTGTGTGTTGTCTACGACCAGCACTCTCAGCCACAAGACGAATTTTTTTTTCCATTTTTTTTTACAAAGACACCATTTGACGTATCACATCAGCTGAACAACACGAATCCACCAGCACAAGACAGCACCACTGGGGTCAATGAAATGTAGGACAGGTCAAAGGTCATGTGATGATACCGCGAGACCCAATGAGTTGATGAAAACAGAGCGACCCGCCATTGACAGTATAGGCAAACAGCGGATACATTTACGTCTTACACAACATAAATATGCAGATCTATACGCACACCACAGTTACACAGTTTGACATGTTTGTGCCATTTCCTTTATGTTGGTCATCAACAAAGGCTTTGGCATATGACTTCTAAAGCATTTACATTTCTCTCATCTGAGCAAATTTTTAACCTCTTGATGCAGCACAAACACAGATTTGCTCCCTTTGTAGTTGATGCTAGGTTAAATTAGGGAGTTGTTTTGCACACTTTTACACTGAATTCTTACAACATACAAAATGCAGCGAATCTAATACATAAATTCTGCCTCCTCACGTAGTATTTGTTGCTTTTAATAAAACTCGAAGTAAGTAGTCTCCTGCAGAAAAAACAAACAAATAAAAGACAAAGGCCCGTCTTCGTAAAAAGTAGCTTACAGATGTTGGAGAGAAGACAACCTTGTACGGACGTCCAAGGCACGCTGAAGTACGAAAAAAGCTAAAAGAAAGAAAACCTTTCTAATGATATGTCAGAGATTCAACTAAGATTAATGCAGCTCACTGGGAGCTTTCATCAGGGCACCAGGGGGCCAATGTTAGTAAGCTACTTATAACAAAAATCTGCCTCATTTGTTGCTTTTAATTAATATTGCCCAGTTCAAATTCAGTATAACACACATATGGCCTCCTCACGCAAGCCAGTGTCAGCCTTGTGCAAGTTTTTTTTTCATTTCCACCAAGCAGCGGATCTCAGTGACAGGGGCGTAGCACCAAATTCTCGGGCCTATGCAGTCTCCGTAGGCCCCCCACCCTTCCTATCTAAATCCATAGCCACTTTTACACTGCCTGTTCCAGGGAGAGATGTATGCCACCATTATGCCACCTTGACATTCAGTATAAAATGTATGATCGTGGAATGGGAGGACAAAGTTGTCTTGCCTTCGAGCTGCCACAGGAGGTAGTAATAGTGCCAAAATGTTGTTCATACAACAGCGAAAGCCAGCAGGATGAGTGTGATGCTTTGGCAACGTAGTATGCGTACTTTCCTCTGCGGAAGATTCAAAAAGCAGTTAGCCGCTAACACAAAGAATAAGAACAGTGGCTGTAGATGTCTGCAAATTGGGAAAACAAGGAAATTCATAGGCTCCTTACCCTCAAAGCAATATTAGCCACCATATAACAGAGACGTAAATGATTGTGCGCGCCATGTTAGTACCATTGTTATTGTTTTTAAAACGGTGCCACTGCATATGTCACGTCACACTAGATGTTGACGCTGTTGTGTTAAACATCATGCATCTTTTGCTTCTGTGATGCTGCCATGCTTTCTAAAATGACACACTGGAACAGGATGATGCCGCTGTTGTTTGGTTCTGTGTAAAAAATGCAAAGGAGGCATAAGGAAGGGACTTTGTAAAGGCTCTATAGAGCAAGCTTTGTGTAAAAAGGGCTCATGTCTCGCTCACACACTTTGTCATTTTGATTTCTTTCCCTTTCCTTTCCTTTTTTTGTAACTGCGATTTTCCTATTGTGGCAAAAGACATGACAGTGGATGCTTTTAGTGCATTTAGAGACGAATCCCAGTTTAGGGGTGGACTAAATCATTTTGTGCTTTCAAGGGGTGAGGTGGGCCTCAGTGAGCTTCCACTATTTTTTATACGAAGTTCAGTCAGTCAATTTTAATTTAGTTTTGGCACTAATTACTTAAAAAAAAAAAAAATGCAAACAAATCAAGCCTCTTGGGGTCCCACTCCTATTGGAGCCCTGGGTTTATAGTCCCACTTTTCCCCTTCGACTACGCCCCTGCTCAGTGATACTCACTTGTTGAAGGTGCACATGTTCATCAGTGAAGTCATCCACTGTGCGTTTGGAAGCAATGAAAACTTGCACACACAGCTGAAACATCTGCTGCTTAATCTTATTGTGTTACCACTGGTCATGTGAGGTACAAAGAGAGAGAGGGAGGTTACAGGAAATGAGGGAAATAAAGGATATAATAGATGAATATTTCTCAGAGGAGAAGTTGCTCTAAAGGCAGAAATGATCTTACCGGTTAAATCTTTGGGAGGAGCCAAATAAGTTTTTCAGAGTGTAAATGAGCTAATTTTAATAAAAAATCTAGATGACATTCATGACTTTTAGGATATCTGAAGAGCTACCAAAACGAACTCATGTTGATGACGCTATGACTCGAATTCTTTTATTCCAGTTAGTAAGAGGAGCCACAGATTTCATAACATCAGCTACTTTCTTTTCTGAAGGGCCTCTGCCTAACTTTGCACAGCTAGAAAAACTTTTATTATGTGGCTCTGTCAACTGACATTCCACTAAAGCAATATGTCTACCTCCAGAGCAGCTCTGCCTTTGAAAAATATTTGCACAAGTAAAACTCTAATCTTCCGGAACCTGGCCAGATCACATGAGACTGCAATTCTCCGTCTGCTTTTTGAGGTCTTCCAGCGTGGCCTGGGCTTTGTCTTTCAGCTGGTCGATGTCCACATTCTGGATATTGGACAGCTGGCCAAGAACCGACTGCTTGTGTGTTTCCTCCTGGTTGTCCTCAGCGATCATCTTGGCCAGCTCTGTGGGCAACACCACATCCTCCCCCGCCTGCTGGATCTGGGTCTCATCTATCTCGTTCTGAGGTGGATACCCAACAGGTCAGGAGACAGAGGGACAGCATGTATAGAACAAAAGGTTTTATACTCCACATAGTGCCTGGCTGCAAAAATGTGTGGAATTTAGAGGCAGTGATTGTGTCGGGGACATTTTATGTTTGTCATGGCATGGTCAGCCCTTCAATCCAAAAATGCATTGTCTTAACTTCATTTTTCACAAGCATGGCTTCATGAGTTTACCTTTGGTAGTCTGTACTTGTCACGGAAGTGACTTCTGACCGTGGCTCTTTCAGCTTTCTTCTGGGCAAAACTGGCTTCTCGTTCTTGTCTGTAAGAAAGGAGAAAAAAAATGCTTAATGGCAGATACAATTTTAGATCCACATAGCTTCTTTATATTTGACAAAAAAAGAGAAAATTATGTAATGCACCACAGTGTGACAAGAAGGAAAAAATAAGAAGATAAAATTTGCCACTTTTATTTACTATTTGTTAGCTCATATCCCTTTCCCACCAAAATTAGTGTGTGCACACGGGTTTTTTCAAACCTGCTAAAAATAGGCTATAGACTGCTTTCCGTGTGCCAGGAGCAGAGGTGTGTACGCTGCTCTGCAGCAGACGAACATGTGTGTGTGGGGGTTGTTTTTGTGTCTGTCCAACGTTACGGACTGGCTGGAGAACAGGTAAACAACAGAGAGCAGCATTGACAGAGGTCTGTGAAACCTTTATGGTGGTTACTTCTCTTTACATATACTGTATCTGTTACTTATTCAGTCTCTCTTTCAAACTCGGTGAATACTAATTTGGATCGATGTTTGAGCGTTTCTTAGGAGGAGACAGACAGTAATTAGAGATGCTGTGTCATTGCATCTTGATGGTTAAGGAGGTGAAATTAGTGTGTTCAAGCTGTTGTTGTGTTTCAGTCAATGCCAATCTGAGCCGGAGGCGATAAATACCCGTGACTTCTGCAGTCATTTTATCATCATTCTTTTATCCTCAAATTAGCCCTTTTGCTGACTGGAAGAGATGTCTCAGGCAATGACCGGCCAGTCTCATTCTCCTGGATGCTACTTTCTTGATCAACCGGGGCTGCTCTCCATATAAAGTCTAAGTCATTTCACCCGTGTGTGATGTTACACTTTCACACTTTCATGTTGCATTAAAAAGCCAGATTTGTTAGCAATTTTTTAGCAGTGGAAATTAGGCTTTACTTGTTTATTTATGTTCAGTTCTCATTCGATCTCGTTTTTTCTTGTTGTGAACACAATACATACATATAGATAATCCTTTTCCCCCCTTTTCTGGGGGCACTCTTGTCCAGGATGGCAAATGTGCTAAGTCCGGCACTGTTTCCATGCCTCCTTATTGCCTTGCTTTAGCTATGAAGCGTTCAAGAAAAATTTAGGTTTAAGACAAACCATCTAAGAAATGAAAGATGACTCTCCAACCATCTTTATAATTGCCATGGGATGTATTGAGGTGTTTCCTAATTTCAACACATCTGTCTTGGAGAAACAAAATGTTGGGAGGCCCATATTTATCTGTTCACTTGTTGTCATGTGCCTTTTAAAAACTCACTCTCGTAAACAACCCAGGCTACAATGTGTGATGCCTCCAGCAGAGGGCAGACAACAGGCTGCTGGCAATGCTTTCTCCACTCAACATCGCTGGCATATTTAGGGCTTCACTGTAGTTCATAATTGCCCCTCATAAACTGCTAAATTTGCTGAAAGATCATGAGTGAATCATGGCATTATGCTTAACAAACTTGCTTGTATGGCCTGAAGCCAAATATGGCATGAATACAGTGACAGAAGACCAAAATTTATTCGTCAGTAAAATACAGTAGATGCTTACAATAAGATAAACACTATAAATGGGATTCTTCAGAGCTGAAGTGGTAGAGGCTGCACTGCATGCCCAGAAGGATCAAATCAGTAGCATCATCTAAAGGCGAGGGGACACTGGAGGACCACAGGCATGGTTTACAAAGTGTTTGTACCCAATGTGTCAGGGGAAGGACATTTTATCTGGAGACGCGGCATTCATGGTGCCATCCATGTGAGCCTGGGTTCACTTTGGATAAACATGAGTGGGCCAAACGCAGAATGGCACATGGGCCCATACGGCGTTCACTTACAGCCAATGAGCAGAGCTTTGTGTTGTCCCTTCTCAAGGGCATCGGATGACCAGGGTTGTCACTGTGGCCGGGGTGCTGAGGGTGATAAAATGTCTACATGTGACATGCCAGTGTGAGCAACCCCCCCAACCTTATTCTGCTTCAATCTGAGCGGTATGGGCCTCTCGGTGATCTATGCTCATGTTTAGCACCTCTGACTAATAACTCACTTCCACTGAAGGTCACATTATGACGGCAGAGCGTTAAGCATCTCACCCTGCCTCCTGTAAGTCTCATTGGGCCAAGCAGAGTGTTAATACTGCCACACTTATAGGAATTCGCTTCCCACTCATGCTTAAAATGCTTGCACATGGTAGGCATGAGGCACTTTGCATTAAGTGTTCATCAAATGTGTTATTAAATATCATTACAATGCCTGCAATCACTACCAGCTGAAAGAGCATACATAATCACAATCTACCATTGTTTTCTGTAAAACTGCTCTATTAATTCTTTATCCCACATTATTTATTTATGGTAACTTATTCTATGACCAGTGCGGTGAACATCTGATATGTGATGTGGAGTCCTGCTCTATAGGAAGCGTCACACTAATCAATAGTGAGTTGCTGTGCACTGGATGAACTCTGTTTGGCAAACAACCTTGTTGTTACCTTCTGTTGTCCCCCAGTGCTCTCAGGAGACAAACACCTTAACATATATGGAAATTAGGAAACATTAACATGTAAAGAATTCACTTTTGAAGGTGAAACACAAAAAGCAAACATAGCAGTAAAATTAAAAGGTCCACAGCTGAAATCACAAATGCAAATACATATGAAAATACAAATAAAGCAAAATTGGAGATAAAATAGAGGGCATGCCATTCCAAATGTATTCTATCCACTTTTTTTAGGCTGCAATATATTTGCATAATGTACAGAAATAGTAGCCATCTTCATTGATAACTTATAAATAAGTGATTAAAGTCCAAATTAATTAATATTATATTTGTTTTCCCTCTGATCATATCCAAACAGAGGCTTTACTTTACCCACTTTATTTACCACAATGATTCATTATTCAGCCGCACGCGCACAGAAATAGGAACATGTTTCGCCCGAGGCACGAATCCCTGTAGACATTTCAGTGGCAGAACAATTCCAGGAATCCCAAATTAAAAAACGGCGCTACACAATTTTCCGAAGAGACAGAGAGCTCCCTGGGCGAGAGGAGCAGCTGTGTGTGGAGCGCTCGTGTTATTGCATTGATGCGTAAAAAAGCGCGCGGCGCACTGGGAGCGCTCTGCTATTTACACACACAAATAGACGCTGTTTAAATATGCCACGGCACACACTGTAGGCTTTTTCTTTACAACTTCACAATCACAAGCTTCAAATCAGTGCCTTACTTTTCCTCCTCTAACTGTTGCTGATACTGTTCAAATTCTTCTTGTGTCATCCCCTGCGCGGCGGCTTCTGATTTCTCCCCTTCATCTTTCTCCTCCGTCAGTCCGCCTGTCAGGTTCTTCAGCTGTCCTCCAACCATGTGTTTTACCATGAAAGCCATGGCTGCGCGTCCGAGAGTTCTCTATTTGATCGGATGAAAAGTTGAAGGCTTAGATGCGCTCTTAGATAGAGCGGTGGATAAATATCCGTCAAGTGAAACCAAAGCGCATGTAACTTTCGAAAGGCTCGGTAGGAGCGATCAAACCGGGATAAATGACTCCAACGTCGGCAGCTGGCAATTTCAGCACCACTGATCCTGGACAGCTCCGCGCCGTGAAGGATGGAAAGGAGCTGCTCAGCTGTGAGTCAACAAGTTTGGCGCTGAACTCTACCAATCCTGTGACTCCGTCCGCAGCCACCACTCCCTCCACCCAATCCCAGGCACCGCCGGACTGGGTGTGCGCTTGCATGGCGCGCGCCGGCATCGTGGGCTGCTCCCGTGAGACAAACAACACGTGACGAGCCTCAGTTTCTCCTGGCTGTTTTGCTGCCTCTTGTCTCTCTCAGGGTCATCTGCGCGCTGGAGCCTGACAGTTTGTCAACACACAAAGAGCGTCCTAATTGCAAATTAGTCAAGTGACTGTTTGTTAACCCACGGCGTGAGTTCGGTTTATTGGCCTAATCACTTAGAAATGATGTCTCTCCGAGCAGGGTTTGTTTGGTTGCACGAACAAGCTAATTTCTTATGGAATTATGGAGCTGTGCGCACAGCAAGTAAATGCATCCTTTAACCCTTTGACATCAGATTGACATCAGTGCTGTGCTCAGAGACCTTTCAGATACCTTTCACATACATTTAAACCTTGGAAATATATGTAGATTGGTTTGATTTCTTTTGAAAACATGGCTAAAAGGGCAGTCAGCTACTTGGCAAGACCTACAAATTCCGAGATAGTATTAGAACTTAATATTAATGTAATTTTTATTTTATATTTATTTTATAACAGTAATATTGTAAAAAAAAAAAGAACTTTTAAAAAAAAAAATTGTATTAAAAAGTCGTTTTTGTTTTTTTTAAATCCCTTTTTCTTTGCCATTAAAAAAAAAGTCAAGTATTTTTTTTGTAACTTATAACTTGAAACTTCTTCTGGGGGTTTTGAAAGACATCAAGCCAATTTGCTCAGATTTAAAAGGGTTAACCTGAGCACACTCTCCATCCATGTGCACTTAATGCTCTTGTAATTATTCCTTGCCACTAACATTAAGGAACTGGAGCTGACATCGTAAAATTAGAACTTTTGTCTCCAGTTGCATCACCATAATACTCCTGTAGTGACTCATGTATCTGTAGTACCTCAAGTGCATTTATAATATTAGTGTCTCGTGCTTATTAGGCCTCCTATAAGATTCATGTGCTACTTCCTCTCATGTTTCTGTGTTTGTGTGTGTTTGATGGGGTAGGCGGGTGAACAGTTCAACTTCCATCACCAGAAAAGATGATTTATTAAAAGTCTGGGCGGTTCTGGATGACACCGTGTGACGCAGTGTTCAGCTGGAAAGCATCACTTTCTAAAAATATGACCTACGTGTGTGTGTGTGTGTGTGTGTGTGTGTGTGTGTGTGTGAGAGAGAGAGAGAGACAGAGAGAGAGAGAGAGAGCAGGGAATATTTTAAATCTATCTCTCTCTCTGTGAGATTCTTGACATTCAAAGTGTGAAAAGGAACTTTGATTACAAGTCAACAACTTGATCCTCGCAGCAGTCTGACACAGAGTCTGGCCTACTTTTCCCAGTCCCCGTGGATCAGGGGAGACAGAGAGTGTCTCAGTGTCTTTTTGTCACAGGCTTAGAGAGGCCCTGTTAGCCTATACCTGCCTTGCTTTTAAATCTCTCTCCAACTTCAAAGCTGCCACTGGTGAATAGATGGAAACGTAAAGCAGTGAATAAGATCAGAACTGTAATCTCTGTGAAATTTAATAAAAAGAAAGAATTTGCCTAACCAGCATGTTTCAACATCAAATTATATCTTTTCATTTTCACAGCCATGGGATCTTTTCCCAGCCCAGGTCTCACTCACTTTTCTATGGATTATCACTGAGCCCTGACTACAGGTGCTCCAGTAGGTACACAGCAGGAGGCTATAATCCAAGATGATGTAAATTACACACACACGTGCAAGCTTAATGATGAAATTCACACATTTCATTAAAGAGGACTTAAGCCTTCACATGATGACATGTTCAAGACAACTAAGCCTCATAGAACAATCACGCTGGCCTTAAAAGTGAGTCTTTGTCTGTAAGAGATTCAAACAGATGTGTTTATTGGCACCAAACCTGAAAAATACATTCTCCCCCTTCCTGTTATAATATACTGTAGTACTTGTCATTAGCTGATGTATGCGTGACACAGAAACTCACTCACACTCAAATCTCCCCATTCTTTACATTTATTGTTTTATTAATGTGGTCTCTTTAGAGTTGCCTGAAAATAATTTTATTACTGTCCAGTTTACTGAATAACAGACTCCCAGAATTCTTGTTGGCAGCATGGCACTTGTTAGCTGGTAGTGGTTGGTTGGCATGTTGTCAGCGGATGATGGTATAAACAGACGTGTAGTTTTGCTGCTTGGGGTTCTGGGGAGGCTTTTTTGGTCTGTGATGGCAACATGCTGTTCAGCTGCATGAGGCTCAGAGACTGATGTTTGACAGTGGCAGCAGTGCCGCACCAAACACATTCAGTATTAAGGCCAATCTTGTTTATTTATTGTATTTATAACAAACAAGAACAAGAGATAATGAGAAATCAACATAAATAAAAAACAAATTATACATAACAAACAATAAAATTTGCACAAAAATGTATTTACTTTTTTTTGGACTGCACCCTGGATGGCGTTTGCCTTTTCATTTTCTTGTACCCTAATGTTTTCCAAATAACCCCATTCCATATTCCAGCATGGTCTGTAAAGATGACTCACTGATGCACTAGATGGACTAGAGGTGGTGTACAGACCGACCTTTTAGCATTATATCTTTGGGTCATTTTTTCCTTACTTGATTTATTTGAAAGTCAAAAAAGGGGGAAAAGGGTAGAAAGCAGCATGGAGGCTGGTGAAATTGTTATGGTGATTACTTCTTTTTTTATATGTATCTCTTACTTTTTCAGTCTTTCTTTCAAACTCAGTGCAGACTAATTTGGAATAATTACATATTACAAATCAATGTTTTGCCTGAACCTGCTAATACATGCTCACCTACTGTATATTCTCTGATAATTTAATGCATGCCTTTTTTCTGATCTAGATGGAGGTGGCTGGTGGCTGATTCAAAATGTGAATGGACCTATCCAGAACCAGTGTTTGACTCGTCTGTTCTGGCCTACCTTTAGAAACATGGCAGTGCAACATGGCAATCTCCGTTTAGGAGGACCTGCTACCTATGCTGATGTAAACGGCTCATTCGGAGGTAACGAAAATACAGTGATTGTTTTTTGATTTTTTTCATAAACAGAAAAGAACACACTGATACTTATTATATTATATTCAATTTTTACCAATATATCCCGCTAAATCCTACACACTGGGCTGTTGATATCTGATACTAAAAATAGGGCTGACTTTACAATGTCTTGTGGTCTCTAGAGAATATGTCAAAATCACTAAAATTGCCCCACATTGCAGATATTTTTCTGTTCTTACTGGCAAAAGAGAACACAGTCATCTGTGAGAGAAATAAGAGAGTGTGACATTTAAGTGATACCTTTACAGTGAAATGGAGAACAAAACAACATTACTCACAGTACCTGATTTAGAAATGACGCATGTTAATGCCTCCTGACTTCTGCTTGTGCTCAGTTCATTTTACTGTGACAACTAACAGTTAAGGTCTGTGTTATTCATATATGACACATAACTGCACGCAAAGCCTTCACACAGATGTTTCCTGCATGGTCGCACGCAAACCTGACATGTTCGTTTCCCTCATTGCATATACATCTGTGTTTAGCCTTCAGAAGTGTTTTTTCCACCCACTTTATCTGTCAAAATCTCATTCATGAAAAAAAAAAGCCATGAATAATGTAGAAAACAATGCAGATAAGGAACAATGACCAGAAATAATACAGATTGAAAGATAAAAAACATGGCACTTGAATAAAAATAAGAAGGCAGTTTGAATCAAGGGTTACAGAATCATGACACACTGTGGTTGTTGTGCAGTACTAGGGACGGTGTGAGTCAACATAACCGAAAGCATCTTTCTGGCTCCCGCCCAGTCACACTTCCAGCCTGGTTACACTTGATCTTCTAGGATTAGGAGCCTGTGCAGGATTGGGAAAGATGGGTTTATGTACACCATCACACACTCGCTGATCCTCAGCAGCTGAGTGTTACACCTTTGTTTCTTTAGTCAAGGGATTAGACTCATCAAATAAATGTGCCCTGCAGCAAATAAGAGAGAGTTTAAATTCACACAGGCGGCGATGACGCCATTAGCAAGTCACCGGGATGCCTGTCTTTAAGGAGAGCAGTGTGTGAGTGCCACTCCCCCTGTGAGATGACTAAATATCACACTAATCCCATTAGAAGTGAGAAGTGCTCTGTGTACTCTTTGATAAAAGTAGTTTTTGTATCAAGACAGTATCTGAGGCTGTTTGCATTGTCTGGTGATTTGCTGAGATTTATTTTTCCCTGTGTCAGCTCCTGACCGCAGATCGAACAGACAGGTTGGGTCACAGCCGCAAGGCACCATATGGTGGCGAGCGAGTCGCCCAAGCAGCGGTGGTTTGATGCCCCGCAGGCTGTCTGGGAGGTGTTGAGCTACACCGCATGTTAGCATGGCAACTGTCCCCCTAGCTAACATTAACAACCTCTTCATGAACTGAATATTATGGCCCTGCAACAGAGCAAAAAAAAGACCATCTAAACTTTTGAACTTGACATTTACTGTTGCATTAAACTGGGATTGAAACCTGGTTTCTGTAAATGTTTGCCCTTAAACGCTTGGTTTATCGTAATACAAAACCCCCAACCATACTGAAATAATTCCATTACACACCAAACCCACATCAAAGAACTAGTGGCGACAAAGGCCGACTGCTCCATAACCTTACGTCACCTGTGTTTCTGCCAAGAGTTAGGGGAGATTTAGTGTCATCAAGCATTGAGGACTGCAGATTGAATTGTTCAGAGGGTTCTCAGGAGGAGTCAGATTATCCGCAGAGGTCTCTTCTCTTCCAAATCAAATGCATTAGGTGATAAAAAATGGTAAGAACAATGAATAAAGTAGTTTCACATTATAAATCAGTGTTTCTCCAACACTTGCTAATACGTGCCTACCTATTTTCTCTGATAACTTAATGTGGGTCTTTTTTTCTGATCTATACGGAGCTGGCTGGTGGCCGACGCAAAATGTGAATGGACCTATCCAGAACCAGTGCATCATGGCAATTTCCGTGCAGGAGGACCCGCTGCCTATGCTGATGTAAACGGCTCATTCGGAGGTAATGAAAAGACAACTATTGTCATTTGAGGTGATTATACAAAAGAATATGCTGGTGCTTCCTGTATTATATTCAGTTTTTGCTGATATGTCCCTCTAAATCCTACACACTGGACCTTTGATATCATATACTTTAAAAATAGGACTGACTTTACACTCTCTTGTGGTCTCTATAATATGTCAAAATCACTTAAATTGCTCCACATTGCAGATATTTTTTGGTTCTTAATGGCAAAAGAGAGAGAGAATATAACGACTGTGAAATGATTAATTTTTTATATTGTGATTATTCACAGATTCTCTATTTATCAAAATTAATCACATTTTTTTAAACATGTTTTCAGTTCAATTATTTTGCATTACAAAATTGTTCTGAAATCCATATTCACAATAGGTAAAGCAATTTTTACCAGACTGCCTTGATGTGGAATCAAATAGCAGCAAAAAACTACATGGGAGTACCATAAAGTGCGCATGTCTGTAAAGGGGAGACTCATGGGTACCCATAGAAATCATTTTCATTCAGATATCTGGAGGTCAGAGGCCAAGGGACTCCTGTTAAATGGCCTTACCCCTTTTCCATTGCCAAAATTTAGCCTAACTTTGGAATGTTATTCTGCTCCCTTACTGAGAAGCCAGCATGACATGGTTGGTACCACTGGATTCAGTTTCACTCAAGCTTTAAAACTCAGCACAGTACAGCCTCATAAAGACCAGAGCGTGGGCCGTCGATGAACACGAGAAAAAAATATTAGCACATTAATTATGGTGCTTGACTGCATCGCGATGAATGCGTTAACACTGAAAGCCCTGCTAAAAACATAATCTTAGCTGACACAAAAAGTTTGTCTCTATCTCACTCCCTCTTGACTTTAGTTGTTTGTTTTCTTTCTTCACTTTTTGTTTCTCTTCTCGCACTGAGCTGAACTGACCATCAGTAATTTAACTCACAGACGTGTCCACCACTGATTCAACATGCTGAATCAGCCAACAAAAAGCCAAAAAGGGCCAACTTGAGCCAATGGTGTGGGACTCACTGCTAAAACTAGGGTGACAGACACTCAGTGACAACCCAACATTGACCAACAGCCGACTGTCGGCTTCATATATCAGAGCCCTTAGTCTGGATAATCCACAGAGGACATTGTCAGACATTCTCACTATTTCATTGGTAGAAAGTAACTGAAAACAAGTAGCTGTTATGTTATTAATTTAATGCTTTGAACACAATTCCATTCCCCTCAGAGACAGGATGACAAGATGTTTTTAGTATTTGGGTGCACTGGCCCTTTAATGCTTCATTGAAGCTGGTTTTAAACCTGCTTCATTCAAATTTTGCTCTTGAGATTTGTCACTGTCACCCTAGATGTAATACCTTTTGTTTTTTATTGCATTCAGCCGCTTACATTAAATAGTAAGTATAGATGCCTTTATATTTTACTGAGCTTATGACTGGAAAAATGAGACTGAGATGAGTTTTTAAGTGGATGTTTTGATATAGTTTTGCTGTTTTTTTTAAAATGCATAGCCCTTTTACTCTGATTCATAAAGAATTTTCTGCATTTTTGGATTTTCATTCACTGTGGAGGCATGTGAGAACAATAGTTTCATTTACAAATTTAACATAACACAGGGTGAGTAATTGATACACAAATGATCATTTTGTGGGTATTTCTGTAGTATTCTTTTAAAACACATTCGCATACACAATATCATAAACTTATTCATTTGTATAGCAACATAACATATAACAATATGACTCAGACAAACGCATGAGTGGAGTTCGGACACGCAGGCGCACTACTTGTATAGGGAATTGTTTTAAATTGTACGATATTAGCAAATATGCATGTGTTTGGGAACTACTGAGCATTTGACTGGAAAAATGAGTTTATACTGCACGAATTCTGTGAATTTTTGTAGACAGATGTTTTTATCTAGTTTTGCTGTTGTTAAATGCCGCCATCATATATGCCAGTTAATCAAGAATCTTCTCGATCTTGGGAGTTATTGCTCAAAATGACAGGAGATGAGCAATTAAAATACAAATTAACATTTTGTGGGCGAAGCACTCCTTTAATAATGTATTTTTATTGGATCATGTGATCAAGTAACAGTCTATTTATCAGTTTTTCTTATTCCTCAAAAATCTGGAATTAATGTATAAACAATATGGAAAATATTTTGAGTGAGCAATTGAGGTTTGTTCTCATGTTGGATTTTAAATTCAGCAAAGAATGTTTGTGTATTTTAGTATAAAAGCATTTTCCTTTTCACAGACATACTTTCACAGAGGGGCAGTAGTGCCTAAACGAGTCTTTCAACACAGAGAAAAATACATTTACTGGAAAAAAAAAGTGGCAGCTGAAAACAGGAACCCAGACTGGGATTCAGATTACACATTGGCATGGTTGAAAGTGTGAAAAGAAGCTGCTAAGAAACACACTGTGAAAGAATTCACAGCAGAGATGTGCGCAGATCAAAAGTGAGAAAGATGAAACACAAATGTTCAGAGAATTGGCTGAAATGGTTGTGAAATTGAGTGTGAATTGAAAAAAGGCCCAAAATGGTCAGAGAACAGCTTCCTCTAAAATCACTAGTAGACAGGTCTGGGACTGTGATGCAGAAATCGGAAAGACAAATCATAATTGAAATAAACGGAACTGTTGGGAGACATTGTTGCTATGAACTCAGTCAAAGCACATAAAACTGCAGTATGTCCTCTGAACACTCGCTACAGAGTGTTTTATTTAAAGAACTGAAAAGAGCAAAACTGAATGATTCACTTTTCCACAATGCTGATTACAAAGATGATACAGTATTGTTTCTGACAGCTGAGACAGCAAAACTTGGGATGCACAATAATATTGGCGCGTCATCGGTATTGGCAGATATTGGCCAACGTGCCGATTTCGATATAAAAAATGGATATATATTTTTCAAATTTACAAAGTTTACAGCATGGCAACTGTACTATTTACAAAACGTCAAACCTTAGTTGAAGTATTTTTCCTATTTTGCACAATGAATGAATATTACATACACTGAAAAGCATTGTATTTCACGTCTCTATCTGCTGCTGGGCCATCACTGTAAGAGTATGAATAATATGATGAGACTTGATCATTGCTGAAATTAGGTAGAGAGGATATTGTATATATAGATATCTGTATCAGTTATTGTCCAAATGACTTGGTATATATTTGCATATTGGATATCGGCATAAATACCAAAATTCTGCATCCCTATTTATATAGTCATTTTAGCATACTATGACTGTTTTTGTACTATTTTTGATGACATTCTATACTATGTAGTTTTTTGGGTTTTTTTTTTTTTTTTTTTGCCGTTTTGGACAACATTTTGGACAAAGGAGCAAAGTCTGATGTGTGTATGCTATTTTGGACGACACACTATAGTATGACTTTTTTGTGCTATTTTGGAGAAAATGTTATAGTATACCATGATTTTTTTATGACATTTTGGACGTCATAGTATAGTATGACATCTTTATGCCATTTTTGAGACATAATATACTTTGACTTTTTTATACTATTTTGGATGACACACTATACTAATGATTTTTTTATGCCATTTTGGATGCCATACTGTAGTATAACTATGATGCTGCATTTGATGACATACTACAGTATGAGGCTTTTTGGGACGACATTCTATAGTATGACTTTTTTATGCTATGTCTGAGGACACACTATAGTAAGACGTATTCATGCCATTTAAGAACACATACTATATTAAGACATTTTTATGCTTTTTTTTGTCAACATATTTTATTATGGCATTTTTATGCCATTTTGGAAGACATACTATATACTATGACTTTTTTTATGCTATCTTGGATGAAATATTACAGTATGACCTTTTTATGCCATTGTGGACAATATACTATAGCATGGTGTTTTTATGCCATTTTGGAAAACATACTATACTATGACATTTTTATATTATTCGAACAACATATTTATTTTTTTATTCATTTATTTTATTTATTATTATTATTTTTAAAAATATACTATTCTCTGAATTTTGAAGCCAATTTGGACAACATGATCTAGAATGAGGTTTTTATGGCATTTTTTAATGACATACTATACAATTACTTTTTTATGTCACTTCAGACGACATACTATAGTATGACTCTTTTATGACATTTTTGAAAACAGCATACAATGACTTTCTTATGACTTTTTTTTATGACGTGCTATAGTATGTTTTTATGCCATTTTCGACACCAGACTATACTACAAGGTTTTTATGCCATTTTGGACAACAGAGTATACTATGACATTTTTATACCATATTGGATGACATGGTGTACTATGAATTTAGTATGATGTTTTTATGCCATTTTGGACAACATTCTATAGCATGACGTTTTCATGCTCATTTGGACAACATACTGTGCTGTGACTTTTTTATGCCATTTTGGACGACATACTATACTTTGACATTTTTATGCCATTTTGGACACCATACTATGCTATGACTTTCTTCTGACATTTATAAAAACATACTTTAGTATGATTTATTCCATTTTCGATGACATACTGTAGTATGATGATTTTATGCCATTTTGGACACCATACTATACTACGACCTTTTTATGTCATGTTGGACAACATACTATACTATGACTTCTTTATGCCATTTTTGACAACCTACTATAGTATGAGGTTTTTTTTTTATTTCATGCCATTTTGGAAGACATACTATACGATTACTTTTTATGCCATTTTGGATAACATTCTACATTATGATGCTTTTATGCCATTTTAGATGACATACTGTACTATGGCGTTTTCATGCGACTTTGGACAACAGCAACAACCAATAAAAATATTATGTCTAGATACGTCATAGTACAAAATGTTTAAGGAACGTCCAAATGCATCATGATATAGCATGTCGAAAACACAACCAAAATCGCCAGACTATAGTATGGAGAAATTGGTCATAACATGACATGTCCAAAAAACAGCTGAAAAACACACAGTATGGCATGCTGACACAAGTCATAGTACAGAATGTTGAACAAACATCCAAAAACATCACAATATAGAATGTTGAAAAAATGACAGAAACGCCATATTATAGTATGCCGAAAAATGTCAAAATATGACATGTCGAAAAAACAGCGAACCACATAGTATAGCATGTTGAGCCACAGGATAGTATAGAATGATGAAAAAACGCCAAAAAAACATGATATAGCATGTCAAAAAAAAAACAACCGAAAACACTATACTATAGCATAGAGTAAAATGAGTAAAATGTCCAAAGAACAGCTAAAAACCATATAATATAATGTCGACAAACGTCCAAAAACATCATAATATAGCATGTCGGAAAAAACTACTGAAAAATGCAGTGTCACATATGACATGTCCAAAAATGCTGAAAACCATTTACTGGCATGTAGAGGCTTCTTATAGTATACAGTGTTGAAAAAATGACCAAAACAAGCAAGGCTTTAGTATGTCAAAAATGTCAGAATTTGACATGTCCAAAAAACAGTGGAAAACCACTTAGTGTAGCATGTAGAGGCATGTTATAGTAAAAAAAAGGGCCCAAAAGACCATAAAATAGCATCTTGACAAAATAACGAAAAAAGCAAGGCTATAGTATGGTAAAAATGTCAAAATTTGACATGTCCAAAAATCAGCTGAAAACAACTAAGTGTAGCATGACGAGGCATGTTAAAGTATACAATGCTGAAAAACACCCCAAAACGGCCCAAAACCCCATAATGTAGCATGTTGAAAAAATGACTAAAGAAGCAAGGCTATAGTATGGCGAAGATGTCAAAATTTCACATGTCCAAAAAACAGTGGAAAACCACTTAGTGTAGCATGTAGAGGCATGTTATAGTAAAAAAAGGGCCCAAAAGACCATAAAATAGCATCTTGACAAAATAACGAAAAAAGCAAGGCTATAGTATGGTAAAAATGTCAAAATTTGACATGTCCAAAAATCAGCTGAAAACAACTAAGTGTAGCATGACGAGGCATGTTAAAGTATACAATGCTGAAAAACACCCCAAAACGGCCCAAAACCCCATAATGTAGCATGTTGAAAAAATGACTAAAGAAGCAAGGCTATAGTATGGCGAAGATGTCAAAATTTCACATGTCCAAAAAACAGTGGAAAACCACTTAGTGAGGCATTTAGAGGCATGTTATAGTATGTAGTCCTGAAAACATCCCAAAACGGCCCAAAACCCCATAAAATATCATGTTGACAAACTGACCAAAGAAGCCAGGCTATAGTATGGCGAAAATGTTAAAAATTGACATGTCCAAAAATCAGCTGAAAACCACTTAGTGTAGCATGTAGAGTCATGTTATTCAATACAGTCTTAAAAAAACATCCCAAAACGCCCCAAAAACAAATAAAATAGCAGATTGAAAAAAAACCCACCCAAAAAAGCAAGGCAATAGTATGGCAAAAATGTAAAAATTTCACGTCCAAAAATCAGCTGAAAACCACTTCATATATCATGTTATAAAATACAGTATTGAAAAAACATCAAAAAATGGCCCAAAATCCCATAAAATGGCATGTTGAAAAAATGACCAAAAAAGCAAGGCTATAGTATGGCAAAAATGTCAAAAATTTGACGTGTCCAAAAATCAGCTGAAAACCACTTAGTGTAGCATGTAGAGTCATGTTATTCAATACAGTCTTAAAAAAACATCCCAAAAACGCCCCAAAAACAAATAAAATAGCAGATTGAAAAAAAAAACCCAAAAAAGCAAGGCAATAGTATGGCAAAAATGTAAAAATTTCACGTCCAAAAATCAGCTGAAAACCACTTCATATATCATGTTATAAAATACAGTATTGAAAAAACATCAAAAAATGGCCCAAAATCCCATAAAATGGCATGTTGAAAAAATGACCAAAGAAGCAAGGCTATAGTATGGTCAAAATGTCCAAATTTGACATGTCCAAAAAACAGCTGAAAACAACTTAGTATAGCATGTAGAGGTATGTTGAAGTATACAGTGTTGAAAAAACATCCAAAAACAGCCCAGAAACCCAGAAAACAGCATGTTGAAAAAATGACCAAAAAAGCAAGGCTATAGTATGGCGAAAATGTAAAAATTTGACATGTCCAAAAATCAGCTGAAAACCACTTAGTATAGCATGTAGAGGCATGTTATAGTATACAATGTTGAAAGGAAGACATCCCAAAACTGCCCAAAACCCCATAAAATAGCATGTTGAAACGATGACCAAAAAAGCAAGGCAATAGTATGGCGACAATGTCAAAATTTGACATGTCCAAAAATCAACTGAAAACCACTTGGTGTAGAATGTAGAGGCTTTTTATAGTATACAGTGTTGAAAAAACATCCCAAAACGGCCAAAAACCCCGCTAAAAATATTATGTTGAAAAACTGACCAAAGAAGCCAGGCTATAGTATGACAAAAGTGTCAAACTTTGAATTTTCCAAAAATCAGCTGAAAACCACTTAGTGTAGCATGTAGGGGCATGTTATAGTATACAGTGTTGAAAAAACATCCAAAAACAGCCCAGAAACCCAGAAAACAGCATGTTGAAAAAATGACCAAAGAAGCAAGGCTATAGCATGGCGAAAATGTCGAAATTTGATATGTCCAAAAAACCAGCTGAAAACGACTTAGTATAGCATGTAGAGGAATTGTATACTATACAGTGTTGAAAACAACATCCCAACATAGCTCAGAAACCCATCAAATAACATGTTGTAAAGATGACCAAAGAAGCAAGGCTATAGTATGGCCAAAATGTCAAAATTTGACATGTCCATAAACCACCTGGAATCCACTTAGTGGAGTGTGTAGAGGTATGTTATGATAAACAGTGCTGAAAAAACACCAAAAAACAGCCTAGAACCCAATAACATAATGTGTTGAAAAAATGACCAAAGAAGCAAGGCTATAGTATGGCAAAAATGTCGAGATTTCACATGTCCTAAAATCAGTTAAAAACACCTAGTATAGCATGTACAGGCTTCTAATACTACACAGTGTTGAAAAAAACATCCAGAAATGGACCAAAACCACATAAAATAGCATTTTGTAAAAATGACCAAAGAAGCAAGGCTATAGTATGGCCAAAATGTCAAAATTTGACATGTCCATAAACCAGGTGAAATCCACTCTACATGCTACACTAACAGTCCAGAAACCCATAAAATACCATGCTGAAAAAATGACCAAAAAGCAAGGCTATAGTATGGCAAAAGTGTCAAAATTTGAATTTTCCAAAAATCAGCTGAAAACCACTTAGCATTGCATGTAGAGGCATGTTATAGTATACAATGTTGAAAAAAAAACATACCAAAAACTGCCCAAAACCCCATAAAATAGCATGTTGTAAAGAAGTAAGGCTATAGTATGGCCAAAAAATGTCAAAATTTGACATGTCCATAAACCAGCTGAAATCCACTTAGTGTAGCATGTAGAGGTATGTTGTAATAAACAGTGCTGAAAAAAAAGACACCAAAAAAACAGCCTTGAACCCAATAACATAGCATGTGTAAAAAATGACCAAAGAAGCAAGGCTATAGTATGGCAAAAATGTGAAATTTCCAAATGTCCAAAATGTCCATGTCCAAAAATCAGCTGCAAACCTCTTAGTACGTCATTGGAGGTACATTATAGTATACAATGTAGAAAAAACTTCCCAATACTGCCCAAAACCCCATAAAATAGTGTCACGGCCCTGAGCGGTGAGCTCTAATCCCTTCGTCTTGCCGTATGTGGATGTATGTATATGTGTGTGTGTGTCTAACCATCCAATTGAGTTACAGCTGTCCCAAGAGGGGCGTGTTCTTCCGGGTTGGTGCTGATTGGTGTAGCTGGTCGCTGTGGGGCTCCTCCAATCCAGGAGGGACGACGGTTATAAAAGTCTGTTGTGCTCTACCAATGGCGGCAGACACCACCCGTACCTCCTTGTTGCTAAGTTGTTGCTTGTGAATTTTGTAAAGTGTAAGAGAATTCAATTCCTGTGCGTGTCCCAGATTTGGGGCACGATAAGACTAAAATACTGATTTTGTACTGCACTCACCATAGGTTTTGTCACTGTTTAGTTTCACTAGGTTTAGGGGTGCTGGTCATTTGTCTTTCTGTTTTTCACTTAGTCACCAGAATAGTTAGTTAGGTTTAGTTTTAGAGATATTTGAGTTATTTGTCACTGTAATCTTTAACTTTAGATAGTCAGCTCCAGTTTTGCTTTAAGGAATCTCTTTTGTTATATATTTATTTAATTGTTTTGACATCACCTGGCAGCCCTTATCTGTCTTGCACTTAATATCCACATGTCCTTTTTTAAATAAATACACCTTAATTCACAATCCCAACTATTATGTGTGTGTTACTTTAGCAAATCAGCTGAAAACAACTTAGCATAGCATGTAGAGGAATGTTATAGTATGCAGTGTTGAAACATCCCACAATGGCCCAAAAGCCCATAAAATAGCGTGTTGAAAAAATGACAAAAGCAAGGCTATAGTATGGCGAAAATGTCAAAAATTGACATGTCTAAAAAACAGCTGAAAACAACGTAGTACAGCATGTAGAGGCATGTTATCGTATACAGTGTTGAAAAAAATATCAAAAACCAGCCCAGAAACCCATAAATTGCATGTTGAAAAAATGACCAAAAAAGCAAGGCTATAGTATTGCAAAAATGTTGAAATTTGGCATTCCAAATCAGGTGAAAACCTCTTATTTTAGCATGTAGAGGCTTCCAATACTATACAGCGTTGAAAAAACATCCAAAAATGGCCCCAAACCCATGAAATCCCACATTGAAAAAATGACCAAAGAAGCAAGGCTATAGTATGGCAAAAATGTCGAAATTTCACATGTCCTAAAATCAGCTGAAAACCACCTAGGATAGCATGAAGAGGCTTCTAATACTATACAGTGTTGAAAAAACATCCAAAAGCGGCCCAATACCCCAAAAGTAGCATGTTGAAAAAATGACCAAAGAAGCAAGACTATAGTATGGCGAAATTGTCAAAGTTTGACATGTTCAACAAACAGGTGAAAACCACTTAGTGTAGCATGTAGAAGCATGTCATAGTATACACTACGGAAAAACATCAAAAAACAGCCCAGAAATAAAAAAAAATAGCATGTTGAAAAAAAAATGACCAAAAAGCAAGGCTATAGTATGGCGAAAATGTCAAAATTTGACATGTCCAAAAATCAGCTGAAACCCACTTAGTACAGCATGTAGAGGCATGTTATAGTATGCAGTGTTGAAAAAACATCAGGAAAAGGTCCAAAACCCCATAAAATAGCATGTTGAAAAAATGACCAAAGAAGCAAGGCTATAGTATGGCAAAAATGTCAAAATTTGACATGTCCATAAACCAGCTGAAATCCACTAAGTGTAGCATGTAGAGGCTTCTGATACTAAACAGTGTTGAAAAAACATCCAAAAATGGCCCAAAACCTCATGAAATAGGATGTTGAAAAAATGACCAAAGAAGCAAGGCTATAGTATGGCAAAAATGTCAAAAATTTGACGTGTCCAAAAATCAGGTGAAAACCTCCTATTTTAGCATGTAGAGGCTTCCAATACTATACAGTGTTGAAAAAAACATCCAAAAATGGCCGCAAACCCATAAAATACCATGTCGAAAAAAATGACCAAAAAAGCAAGGCTATAGTATGGCAAAAAATGTCAAAATTTGATATGTCAAAAAATCAGCTGAAAACCACTTAGTATAGCATGTAGAGGCATGTTACAGTATACAGTGTTGAAAGAACATCAAAAAAAATGGCCCAAAACCCCATAAAATAGCATGTTGAAAAATTGACCAAAGAAGCAAGGCTATAGTATGGCGAAATTGTCAAAATTTCGCATGTCCAAAAATCAGATGAAAACCACTTAGTACAGCATGTAGATGCATGTTATAGTATACAGTATTGAAAAAACATCCAAAAATATGACCCAAAACCCCGTAAAATAGCATGTTGAAAAAATGACCAAATAAGCAAGGCTATAGTATGGCGAAAATGTCAAAAATTTGACGTGTCCAAAAATCAGGTGAAAACCTCTTATTTTAGCATGTAGAGGCTTCCAAAACTATACAGAGTTGAAAAAACATCCAAAAACAGCCGCAAACCCATAAAATACCATGTTGGAAAAAATGACCAAAAAAGCAAGGCTATAGTATGGCGAAAATGTCAAAATTTGACATGTCCAAAAATCAGCTTAAAACCACTTCATATATCATGTAAAGGCATAAATGTCAAAATTTGACATGTCCAAAATCAGCTGAAACCCACTTAGAACAGCATGCAGAGGCATGTTATAGTATACAGTGATGACAAAACATCAGGAAACGGCCCCAAAGCCCAAAAAATAGATGTTGAAAAAAATGACCAAAAAAGCAAGGCTATTGTATGGCAAAAATGTCAAAATTTTCGCATGTCCAAAAATCAGATGAAAACCACTTAGTGTAGCATGTAGGACCATGTTATAGTATGCAGTGCTGAAAAAACAGCCAAAAATGGCCCCAAAACCCCATAAAATAGCATGTTGGAAAAAAATGACCAAAGAAGCAAGGCTATAGTATGGCCAAAATGTCAAAATTTGACATGTCCATAAACCAGCTGAATCCACTAAGTGTAGCATGTAGAGGCTTCTGATACTATACAGTGTTGAAAAAAAGCCAAAAATGGCCCCAAAGCCCAAAAAATAACATGTTGAAAAAATGACAAAAGAAGCAAGGCTATAGTATGGCAAAAATGTCAAAAATTTGACGTGTCCAAAAATCAGGTGAAAACCTCTTATTTTAGCATGTAGAGGCTTCTAATACTATATAGTGTTGAAAAAAAAATCCAAAAACGGCCGCAAACCCATAAAATACCATGTTGAAAAAAATGACCAAAAAAAGCAAGGCTATAGTATGGCAAAAATGTCAAAATTTGATATGTCAAAAAATCAGCTGAAAACCACTTAGTATAGCATGTAGAGGCATGTTACAGTATACAGTGTTGAAAGAACATCAAAAAAATGGCCCAAAACCCATAAAATAGCATGTTGAAAAATTGACCAAAGAAGCAAGGCTATAGTATGGCGAAATTGTCAAAATTTCGCATGTCCAAAAATCAGATGAAAACCACTTAGTACAGCATGTAGATGCATGTTATAGTATACAGTATTGAAAAAACATCCAAAAATGACCCAAAACCCCGTAAAATAGCATGTTGAAAAAATGACCAAATAAGCAAGGCTATAGTATGGCGAAAAATGTCAAAAATTTGACGTGTCCAAAAATCAGGTGAAAACCTCTTATTTTAGCATGTAGAGGCTTCCAAAACTATACAGAGTTGAAAAAACATCCAAAAACGGCCGCAAACCCATAAAATACCATGTTGGAAAAAATGACCAAAAAAGCAAGGCTATAGTATGGCGAAAATGTCAAAATTTGACATGTCCAAAAATCAGCTTAAAACCACTTCATATATCATGTAAAGGCATAAATGTCAAAATTTGACATGTCCAAAATCAGCTGAAACCCACTTAGAACAGCATGCAGAGGCATGTTATAGTATACAGTGATGAAAAAACATCAGGAAACGGCCCCAAAGCCCAAAAAATAGAATGTTGAAAAAAATGACCAAAAAAGCAAGGCTATAGTATGGCCAAAATGTCAAAATTTGACATGTCCATAAACCAGCTGAAATCCACTAAGTGTAGCATGTAGAGGCTTCTGATACTATACAGTGTTGAAAAAAACAGCCAAAAATGGCCCCAAAGCCCAAAAAATAACATGTTGAAAAAATGACAAAAGAAGCAAGGCTATAGTATGGCAAAAATGTCAAAAATTTGACGTGTCCAAAAATCAGGTGAAAACCTCTTATTTTAGCATGTAGAGGCTTCTAATACTATATAGTGTTGAAAAAACATCCAAAAACGGCCGCAAACCCATAAAATACCATGTTGAAAAAAATGACCGAAAAAGCAAGGCTATAGTATGGCGAAAATGTCAAAATTTGACATGTCCAAAAATCAGCTTAAAACCACTTCATGTATCATGTAAAGGCATGTTATAAAATACAGTATTGAAAAAACATGCAAAAAATGGCCCAAAATCCCATAAAATGGCATGTTGAAAAAAATGACCAAAGAAGCAAGGCTATAGCATTGCGAAAATGTCAAAATTTGACATGTCTGAAAAACAGGTGAAAACCACTTAGTGTAGCATGTAGGACCATGTTATAGTATGCAGTGCTGAAAAAAATAGCCCAAAATGGCCCAAAAGCCCATAAAATAGCATGTTGAAAAATAACCAAAATAGCAAGGCTATAGTATGGCAAAAATGTCAAAATTTGACATGTCCAAAAATCAGCTGAAACCCACTTAGAACAGCATGAAGAGGCATGTTATAGTATACAGTGATGAAAAAACATCAGGAAACAGCCCCAAAGCCCAAAAAAAAAATAGAATGTTGAAAAAAATGACCAAAGAAGCAAGGCTATTGTATGGCAAAAATGTCAAAATTTTCGCATGTCCAAAAATCAGATGAAAACCACTTAGTGTAGCATGTAGGACCATGTTATAGTATGCAGTGCTGAAAAAAAACAGCCAAAAATGGCCCAAAAACCCATAAAATAGCATGTTGGGAAAAAATGACCAAAGAAGCAAGGCTATAGTATGGCCAAAATGTCAAAATTTGACATGTCCATAAACCAGCTGAAATCCACTAAGTGTAGCATGTAGAGGCATGTTATAGTATGCAGTTCTGAAAAAAAAACAGCCAAAAAATGGGCCCAAAAAGCCCCAAAAATAGCATGTTGAAAAAATGACCAAAAAAGCAAGGCTATAGTATGGCAAAAATGTCAAAAATTTGACGTGTCCAAAAATCAGGTGAAAACCTCTTATTTTAGCATGTAGAGGCTTCTAATACTATATAGTGTTGAAAAAACATCCAAAAACGGCCGCAAACCCATAAAATACCATGTTGAAAAAAATGACCAAAAAAGCAAGGCTATAGTATGGCGAAAATGTCAAAATTTGACATGTCCAAAAATCAGCTTTAAAACCACTTCATATATCATGTAAAGGCATGTTATAAAATACAGTATTGAAAAAACATGCAAAAACGGCCTAAAATCCCATAAAATGGCATGTTGAAAAAATGACCAAAGAAGCAAGGCTATAGTATGGCGAAAATGTCAAAATTTGACATGTCTGAAAAACAGGTGAAAACCACTTAGTGTAGCATGTAGGACCATGTTATAGTATGCAGTGCTGAAAAAAATAGCCCAAAACGGCCCAAAAGCCTTTAAAATAGCATGTTGAAAAATAACCAAAATAGCAAGGGTATAGTATGGCAAAAATGTCAAAATTTGACATGTCCAAAATCAGCTGAAACCCACTTAGTACAGCATGTAGAGGCATGTTATAGTATACAGTATTGAAAAAACATCCAAAAATGACCCAAAACCCCGTAAAATAGCATGTTGAAAAAATGACCAAAAAAGCAAGGCTATAGTATGGCAAAAATGTCAAAAATTTGACGTGTCCAAAAATCAGGTGAAAACCTCTTATTTTAGCATGTAGAGGCTTCCAAAACTATACAGTGTTGAAAAAAACATCCAAAAACGGCCGCAAACCCATAAAATACCATGTCGAAAAAAATGACCAAAAAAGCAAGGCTATAGTATGGTGAAAATGTCAAAATTTGACATGTCCATAAACCAGCTGAAATCCACTAACTGTAGCATGTAGAGGCTTCTGATACTATACAGTGTTGAAAAAACATCCAAAAACGGCCAATACCCCAAAAATAGCATGTTGAAAAAAATGACCAAATAAGCAAGGCTATAGTATGGCTAAAATGTCAAAAATTTGACGTGTCCAAAAATCAGGTGAAAACCTCTTATTTTTGCATGTAGAGACTTCCAAAACTATACAGTGTTGAAAAAACATCCAAAAATGGCCGCAAACCCATAAAATACCATGTCGAAAAAAATGACCAAAAAGCAAGGCTATAGTATGGCAAAAATGTCAAAATTTGATATGTCAAAAAAATCAGCTGAAAACCACTTAGTATAGCATGTAGAGGCATGTTACAGTATACAGACAGTGTTGAAAGAACATCAAAAAATGGCCCAAAACCCCATAAAATAGCATGTTGAAAAAATTGACCAAAGAAGCAAGGCTATAGTATGGCGAAATTGTCAAAATTTCACATGTCCAAAAATCAGATGAAAACCACTTAGTACAGCATGTAGATGCATGTTATAGTATACAGTATTGAAAAAACATCCAAAAATGACCCCAAACCCCGTAAAAATAGCATGTTGAAAAAATGACCAAAGAAGCAAGGCTATAGTATGGCAAAAATGTCAAAAATTTGACGTGTCCAAAAATCAGGTGAAAACCTCTTATTTTAGCATGTAGAGGCTTCCAAAACTATACAGTGTTGAAAAAACATCCAAAAACGGCCGCAAACCCATAAAATACCATGTTGAAAAAAATGACCAAAAAAGCAAGGCTATAGTATGGCGAAAATGTCAAAATTTGACATGTCCAAAAATCAGCTTAAAACCACTTCATATATCATGTAAAGGCATATTATAAAATACAGTATTGAAAAAACATGCAAAAACGGCCCAAAATCCCATAAAATGGCATGTTGAAAAAATGACCAAAGAAGCAAGGCTATAGTATGGCGAAAATGTCAAAATTTGACATGTCTGAAAAACAGGTGAAAACCACTTAGTGTAGCATGTAGGACCATGTTATAGTATGCAGTGCTGAAAAAAATAGCCCAAAATGGCCCAAAAGCCCATAAAATAGCATGTTGAAAAATAACCAAAATAGCAAGGCTATAGTATGGCAAAAATGTCAAAATTTGACATGTCCAAAATCAGCTGAAACCCACTTAGAACAGCATGCAGAGGCATGTTATAGTATACAGTGATGAAAAAACATCAGGAAACGGCCCCAAAGCCCAAAAAAATAGAATGTTGAAAAAAATGACCAAAGAAGAAAGGCTATTGTATGGCAAAAATGTCAAAATTTCGCATGTCCAAAAATCAGATGAAAACCACTTAGTGTAGCATGTAGGACCATGTTATAGTATGCAGTGTTGAAAAAAACATCCAAAAACGGCCGCAAACCCATAAAATACCATGTTGAAAAAAATGACCAAAAAAGCAAGGCTATAGTATGGCGAAAAATGTCAAAATTTGACATGTCCAAAAATCAGCTTAAAACCACTTCATATATCATGTAAAGGCATATTATAAAATACAGTATTGAAAAAACATGCAAAAACGGCCCAAAATCCCATAAAATGGCATGTTGAAAAAAATGACCAAAGAAGCAAGGCTATAGTATGGCAAAAATGTCAAAAATTTGACGTGTCCAAAAATCAGGTGAAAACCTCTTATTTTAGCATGTAGAGGCTTCCAAAACTATACAGTGTTGAAAAAACATCCAAAAACGGCCGCAAACCCATAAAATACCATGTCGAAAAAAATGACCAAAAAAGCAAGGCTATAGTATGGCGAAATAGTATGTCCAAAATCAGCTGAAACCCACTTAGAACAGCATGCAGAGGCATGTTATAGTATACAGTGATGAAAAAACATCAGGAAACGGCCCCAAAGCCCAAAAAATAGAATGCTGAAAAATATTACCAAAGAAGCAAGGCTATTGTATGGCAAAAATGCCAAAATCTGACATGTCAAAAAATCAGCTGAAAACCACTTAGTATAGCATGTAGAGGCATGTTACAGTATACAGTGTTGAAAGAACATCAAAAAATGGCCCAAAAACCCCGTAAAATAGCATGTTGAAAAAATGACCAAAGAAGCAAGGCTATAGTACGGCGAAAATGTCAAAATTTGACATGTCCAAAAATCAGCTGAAAACCACTTAGTGTAGCATGTAGAGACATGTTATAGTATGCAGTGCTGAAAAAACAGCCAGAAATGGCCCCAAAGCCCAAAAAATAGCATGTTGAAAAAATGACCAAAGAAGCAAGGCTATAGTACGGCAAAAATGTCAAAATTTGACGTGTCAAAAAATCAGCTGAAAACCACTTAGTATAGCATGTAGAGGCATGTTACAGTATACAGTGTTGAAAGAACATCAAAAAATGGCCCAAAACCCCATAAAATAGCATGTTGAAAAAAATGACCAAAAAAGCAAGGCTATAGTATGGCGAAAATGTCAAAATTTGACATGTCCAAAAATCAGCTTAAAACCACTTCATATATCATGTAAAGGCATGTTATAAAATACAGTATTGAAAAAACATGCAAAAACGGCACAAAATCCCATAAAATAGCATGTTGAAAAAATGACCAAAGAAGCAAGGCTATAGTATGGCGAAAATGTCAAATGTCTGAAAAACAGGTGAAAACCACTTAGTGTAGCATGTAGGACCATGTTATAGTATGCAGTGCTGAAAAAAATAGCCCAAAACGGCCCAAAATCCCATAAAATAGCATGTTGAAAAATAACCAAAATAGCAGGGCTATAGTATGGCAAAAATGTCAAAATTTGACGTGTCCAAAAATCAGGTGAAAACCTCTTATTTTAGCATGTAGAGGCTTCCAATACTATACAGTGTTGAAAGAACATCCAAAAACGGCCCAACACCACAAAAATAGCATGTTGAAAAAATGACCAAAAAAGCAAGGGTATAGTATGGCGAATTTCACAATTTCACATGTCCAAAAATCAGCTGAAACCCACTTAGTACAGAATGTAGAGGCATGTTATTGTATACAGTGTTGAAAAAACATCAGGAAAAGGTCCAAAAACCCCATAAAATAGCATGTTGAAAAAATGACCAAAGAAGCAAGGCTATAGTATGGCCAAAATGTCAAAATTTGACATGTCCATAAACCAGCTGAAATCCACTAAGTGTAGCATGTAGAGGCTTCTGATACTAAACAGTGTTGAAAAAACATCCAAAAACAGCCCAAAACCTGATAAAATAGCATGTTGATAAAATGACTTTAAAAGCAAAAATCAGCTGAAAACCGTTTAGTGTAGCATGTAGAGGCATGTTATAGTATACAGTGTTTGAAAAAAAAACATCCAGAAACAGCCCAGAAACCCATAAAATAGCATGTTGAAAAAAAAGACAAAAAAAGCAAGGCTATAGTATGGCGAAAATGTCAAAATTTGACATGTCCAAAAAACTGCTGAAAACAACATAAAACAGCGTGGCGAGACATGTGATTCTATAGAATGTTGCAAATACGACCAAAAACATGTTAACATAGGATGTCGAAAAAACAACAGAAAATGCTGTACTATTATATGGTGAAAAATGTCAACATATGATGTGTCCAAAAAACAGCTGAAAACCACATTCAATGGCGTGGTGAGAAACGCCAAAGTATATAATGTTGCAAATACGGCCAAAACACCATAAAATAGCATGTCAAAAAAATGACAGAAAATGTCACGCTATAGTATGTCGAAAAATTTTCTAGATATGACATGCCCAAACAACAGCTGAAAACCACATAAAATCACGTGCCAGGACACGTCAAAACATAGAACGTTGCAACAATGTCCAAAAACACCATAATATAGCATGTTTATAAAACAACTGAAAGTGCCATACTATAGTAAGGTGAAACATGTAAAAAATTGACATGTCCAAAAGACAGCTGGAATACACCTAAAATAGCATGCCAAGACACGTCATAGCACAGAATGTTGCAAATACGGCCCAAAACACGTTAATATAGCATGTTGAAAAAATGACCGAAAATGCCATACTAGTATGGCGAAAAATGTCAAAATATGACATGTTCCAAAAATAGCTGTAAACCACATAAAATAGTGTGCCGAGACATGTCATAGCATAGAAAGTTTCAAAAACATCCAAAAACATCACAATATAGCAAAAATGACAGCAAACGTCATCGTCAGGGTTCAAATTACACAGTGACTTTCAGTAAAGCCCCATGTCTGGTGCACATCACTACTAAAAACATGTCACATGCACATCCATATGGTGTGCAGCAGCGTTCGGTCAATCACAGAGTTACTGTGAAAAAGATTCTACTAATACCACTGCAAGTAGTTAATACCGCCAGTAACATTTTAAAGAGGCGAAGTAACAACATCATTAGAATCAAATAGGAACTTAAAAAAATCTAATCAGAGAAAAACAAAATCATAAAGCAGAGAGACACTACCTGTGTCTCTCTGCTTCTGATACACAATCCTTGAAGAACAGCACATCACTAAAACTGCTGGGTATTATTCAGCAAACGTGTTTATAACCACAGCGAAATAAAACAGCTGTCAGCTCCCCCTCTCTCCCTCTGTCCCTTCTGTCAGTTGGAGGGGTTCAGGTGACTACGTAAATGTACGAATTTGAGCGCAGCGCCGCTTCACGCACAGATGGCCGCAGCACGGATAGACACATAAGTTATAAAGCAGAGACAGAAAATGGAATGTAATGAGTAAATAAACATATACAATTGACAATTGACATTCTTCTTTTTTAAAAAAAAAAAAACAAAACACTATTTCAGGAACCTTTATGTGCAGAAAATAAATAATACATATAACACAAAAGTAAATTATTTTTAGAGCTCCCCCTGAATGTCTCAAGGTAGGCTTTCAGGGGAGCTTGTGTCCTTTGTAGCTTAATTAATACCGTATGTATTTTTTTGAAAATAATACTGTACTATGACACACTGGACAGAATACCATTTTATAACATTTTTCTTGAACTACATCCTATTATTTTTTAATGCTAATTTTGAAAAACATATAATATTATTACTTTGTTATGATATCTTAAATGGCATACTATACTATACTATACTATACTATACTATACTATAAGACATTTTTATCATTTGAATGATATACCACACTTTGATGATTTATAATTTTTTGGAAAGACATTCTTAACTATGGCTTTTTCATGAGTTTATGATTACATTCATTGATTACATTACATTCTTTGTGAGTTTTTTTCGACATACTATCCTATGACACTTTTTAAAAAATGTTTTTTTCATTGTGTTATTTGATGACATATTTTATTATGTTTTTTTTTTACTTCTATACTACAAAAATATTCCCTTTTTTTCACTATCATAGTATGACATTTTTATGATGCTTTGAATGACCTTCTATACTAGGACATTTTCACAATGCTTTAAACAATATATTACACTTTGCCAATTTGTGTTTTTTTTAGCAACTATATTATGATGTTTTAATGACCTTTTTAATAACATAAAATAAATGACATACTATACTATGACTTTTTTATGATTTTTTCGAAAGACATATTATACTATGACATTTTTATGATTTGGGGGAAAACATACTTTTTTAGGATAATAATAATAAAAATAATAATAATAATAATAAATGACATAATATACTATAATGGGTTTTTTTTTTTAACATTTTTTTAAAACAACATGCTGTAATATGAAATTTTTATTATTTTTTTAGATACAGTATATTTTGATGGTTTTACTATTTTCAAACAACATACTACGCTATTACATTCTTTATGTGTATTTTTTGGACATACTACTCTATGACACTTTTTAAACATGTTTTCTCGTTAGACTATATTATGACATTTTTTATTATGTTTCTTTCAACATACTGTACTAAAAAAAATTCATGATGTTTTTAGGCTTTTTTCCAAAATGCCATAGCATGCCATTTTTATGATGTTTTTCGGCATAGTATCCTGTGACAATTTTAGATGCTTTTATGACAAATATACTATGACATTTTTTATAATGTTTTTTCAAGATGCTATACAATGAAATTTTTTATGACGTTTTGCTGTTCTAATGCTCTCATTTACACACACATCTGTCTCTGTGTAATATTTCTGTCCTCACCCCATGATTTAACAAGTGTTGTTTAATCCACATGCAGTGCTTCAAGTGTTCTTTATTTTCTGTAAAACTGCTGCCAACCTGTTAAAACCACTTAAAAGAAACAAGCCTACATCAAATGCAGCTCCTATCTTCATGTATGCACAGACTAGTATTAATATTCACATGCTCCATTTCTGAAAGCATGAACTTGCATTAGTGTAAGTAGCTCTGGTGGGTTTAAACCTTATAAGCATTGAAGCTTTATTGCCATGCTGTACCCAGTAGGCTACAAAGTGGGCTAAATCGCTGCACAGTGAGACAGTCTGTGATATCATCTGTGTGCTGAACGTCAAATGATAAAAGGAGGGGATTTTTATCCACATTTGATTAAGTGGTTAAAATGACCCTTGGCTGCAGCTGTTATCCAGCAAAAGAATTACAAGCAACTAGTAGGGAGGAAAAATAAAATGCAGTTACATTAATGAGAGCCATATTAGTATGTTATATAAGAAAAATTATCATTTTACACAAGACATTTAAATTTCAGGAGGCAGGAAAGAGATGCAGGAGAGAGAAGATGGAAAGGTCATGGGTGAGATTTGAGTCCACATTATGAGCATATGGCTGCCCAGCTCATTCAGGCGCTCTAATGTCTCTGCTTATTTAGCTTTTCTTTCCCCTCATACTTCCTTTACACCTCTCCCTCAATGCTCTCACACATTTGCTTTCCTCTGCCTTTCCCCTCTTCTAACCCTTCCTGCTTATCCTCCCTTCCTCCCCCTCCTTCTTCGCCTCCCTCCCTCAAATCCCTACCATCCTCCCTCCCCTCCATCCTTCCATCCCTCCCGTGTCTTCCCTGCCTGATTTAGACCTTTTGCCTGAGAGGAACATCAGAGCACAATGGGTTAGTGCTGGCTGAGCTTAAATGGAATGAGAAAACCGGAAAATTCTCTTTCATGAATAGATGCAAACAATCGGCAGTGTGAGGGTGAACACAGGAGAGGAGGATGAAATAATGCAGGCTGGGAAGTAAGAGGAGGGAGAAAAGGATGAGGAAATATAGCTGCTGAGAGGGCTGGAGATGGGATGAAGGTCAGTGAAGAAGGTCAACAGCGGGTGGCAGAGAATGATGAATGTTTTTCAAAAGCCTTTTTAAATAAAAAAATTATACAACAAATTGTTTCATGACATTTGCGGCTTGATAATATACTGTAGTTAATCCCACGTTTGTGTATGAGGAGTTTTTAGTGGAAAGGTCCTTAATTTGCAAATACTCCCAATGACACTGCTTTTGAGATTTCAAATTCAGAGGTACTAATTCTCTGCACCCTGTTTCAGTTAAAAATAAGCTATCCACTTCAACCTAGAGCAAATTAAGGGACATTGAAAAACAATTGTCCATTAATTAGTCCATATTTGAGCAAAAGGCTCCAACCAGCAGCTGCGAAACAGGTTGCAATGTAACCAGTTGAGGTAATATGTACTGTGAATTCCACTAAAAGATTATTCTTCTAGGTGTCTGACAAAATTGTTAGTACAGTGTACACAGATCTGCAGAAACAACAGAAAATGCTGTAGTATGCATGGCAATCCAGTAGTTGGCGGTGTAACTTTGTAATGACACACCATAGAAGAACACCACATGCGGGTGTGAAGCGATTTATAATAGATCCATGGTGTGAAGTGTGGCTGCGACATCAGCCTTCTCACAGGATCCGAGCATTGCCAGTTTAAACGGTGACAGAAGGGGTTGCATTTTGGAAAGATTACACTCTGGAAGCGAGTTTCAAAAGTTTGCATTTTCAGACCTCTAAAACACTGATATCGTGTGAACGTCAGCTAAACCACATCAAAAGCTTAATGTTTCATGCAACACCCATTGCCATGTAAATGGCTCCTTACATAATTTTTTGTTTAACCAGAACAACCCGGCAATAACAATAGACCGCACTCTATTTAAAAAAACAAACAAAAATGTTTACATCATCATTCAAAGTTTACAGAAACAAATCATTTTGGTTCGACTTTCCACTGTTTCAGTCACAAACTCTGATTTGGTTGAAATAAACCCTTAACTCAGCCTGTTAGATGTGGAAAAAATGCTGGTTCTCTACACACTAAAATTATGGTTTATTTAAATGGATTTCGGTGGCTTTTAGCAATTTCGATCACAATCTAAAAGGTCAACCTCTGTAGTATCCAACACGATATAACGTAACTTTGCTGAAATATTTGTGTCATTAACTTTAAATGGATTTTTTTTTCTCTCTTTTTTAATTATGTTGTCTACAACTAATATGCTGAATGCAATTCTCAATTGACTCATTACACACTACCATGGATCTATTATTAAGAACACTACAAACTATAAAGGCTACTTCATATTTCCCATGATGCAGGATGCTCCATCTTCTATATATCTTGTCATCTTGTCGTGACCCTGAGGTTTGCCTGAAGCCTCATCCTCCATCTGTTTCTTGTGTGTTAGAGTTACAGCTTCGTCTCTCTCTCTCTCTCTCTCTCTCACACACACACACACACACACACACACACACAGAAACACCAACAGACTGAGAGACACTCACAGATGCACACAAACAAGTCTCAAAACATCTTCTGGCAACTACCTACGTTAGGAACGACAGCTACGATGGGGGTTTTGATGTTCAGAGGATACTCACATCTTCATCTGCTGCCACACGCACACACGCAGATTTCCCCATCTCCCCACATGTGCAGCCATGCCAGCAACATGCATCCCTTTCTCCTCATTACATAACTCCCCTCCCCCACCAACACAATGTGAAGTTATGACAGAAGTTATGACCCCAAGTCCGTAACACGCTCCTCACTCCTGATTCTCCTGCACACACACGCAGACACACAAACACACAAACACATGCAGGCTTTGCTGTCACTGGAGTGATGACGTTTCCAAGCTCAGTCACATGCAGTTGAGTCACAGCAGAGCTCAGCTAGTATTTACATTCAAATAAACACAGTCTTGGTGTGTTTACACTATGAGCACCAACTCCCACAGTCTGACCTCAGAAAACCTGCACTCTGGCCTGTCTTTAAACCCCCTCCACCCCACCCCAACATGGGCGAATTCTAGGATTCAAAGCAAACAAGAAAGAAGAGGGCAGAAAAGAGAGCATCTGCCTCAGGAATGACAGCAATTTACTGGATTTCTGAGAACCTCATGGCAAAGACGTGCCGCCTGCAGCTTCTGCCATCCTAACTGTCTGCCACACTGACCCAACTCCCGCCAAAATGTCCTCACTAAGCATGTGTGTGTGTGTTTGTTCGACTTTGCGTGCAGCTTCTCTGTCTGTCCATTCACTGGAAGGTTTAGAGCACTAATGTTTACACGGTCTCAGTGGACACAACCAATCTGAGAGCAGCTGAACCGCCGTAAACATGAGGTCTGTGGAGTTGGGAGCGATCAGAATGGGGGCATCTTATGTGCTATAAATAGGTGTCCGACATTTGTTTCCAATCATGCAAATGGTGCTTTATGAGCTTATTAACAGCAGCATGCAAATTGTGTGTTTTAACTCTAACTTGTTATGGTCTGAAGCATGTGCACTTTAATACGACCTCATAAGGGAAAAAGCACATTAAATGCCCATCTCCATAAACTACCAAATTTATCTGATAATTTTTAATACTTTCGCTCAAACTATTTTGTGGTTTTCATATGCTAAATGTTTGACTAATCTTTGACATATGGTGTAACTAAGAACGTCCCCTCCTCTGTCCTCAAAAACACACACAGCGGACTTCCTCATAGAGCCGCAAACTCGTCTAAGCTCGCCTTGCCTGATGACCTCATCTGATCTCGGCCCTCACACATCACTGCATCTGAATCCCAGTTATCCTTAGAGGCTTCATATCTGTAAACACCAAATATTAACACACACACACACACACACACACACACACACAGACAGACAGAGTGATGATTTACAGAGAGGCTATGTTGTTCCCCATGTGAGGATGGAGTATGAGTCAGTGTGTGTCTGCGTGCACGTGCAGCGGGATGAGTGGAGGTGGGGCTGATCGTCCTCATCCTGTCACTTCCTCTGTTCCTCTGTCTGCTCAGGTTCCGGGACGACCGTACAGATAAAGAACAGACTACAGACACAGAACAGGTTACACACCAACTGACTAATGCACTGGCTTCCTTTTCATCTCACACTGGTGATCACAAAAAGTATTTGCTTTGCCCATGAGAGGATGGTCATTAGATGTGTCAAAACACCAGACAGACAAGGAACAGAGCAATAGAGCAGGCCTCATTTCTCGGACTAGTACCATGATAAACATCCAGAATGCAGTGGAGAGACCTATACCACCCTAACAACAGTAGCACTAAAAATAGAAATGACTAAGAGTGCAGTAAAATGCATGGCTGGATATATCAGGTGTTGTATTTCATTGAAGGGTTGGTTCACCTTAACTAGAACATACTTGTAGCTATCTCAAGTGATATTTAGCTGGGAATTCTGCTTTTATTTGCACTGAGATTTGACTTTGAGTAAATTCTATTCATGGTCCTTGTTATGGTGTGGCCAAAAAAATCTCATTGTGCTGAAAGCATCAAAACTAAATGAATAAATAAAAGATTTTCCCAGTCATAACTGTCAAGTGTCAAGGTTTATTCTGGATAAGCCACAGACCTCACAGTTTTTATAGGGACACTTTGAATAAGCTAGATAAAGCATGAGAAGAAGTGAAATTATAAGGGTTTTAAGGTGGCTTCTGCACTGGTCCTGTCATGTAGAGGACAAGATGGGTCAGATTAAGCAGCACCCTCCTGGGCTGAAAAAATGGTCCCACATGGAAGTGCCAAAAACTGCAAGTCTTCCAATCCCTGCTTGAGGCTGGCTCCATAAAAGAATCCATCTCCATAGATCCCCATGCCAATTTTATAGCAGAAATAAACATGTTCACAGCCTGGTACAAAAAAAAGAAGTCCACAAACCAATGGGTAGCTATGTCCATTATTTTTTACAGTCTGTGTTCAAGATCTAGTTACTAATAGTAAATAAAATCTAAATCAAACTTGAGATATCACTCTTTGTGGTTCAAGTTGCTGAACAAATTAAACAAATGATTACAGGCTAAATGACACAGTAATCGTGGGGCAGGTTGTATTCCAGCATAGAAATACTGGTTGGTTTCTGGGACAAAATGGATAGGGGAGTTGACTGTATTTGGGGGTTAATCATGGACTGTATAAAACAAGTGAACATAATCACTGAGACATCACCTGTTGGTTTGTTGACCACCATTTTGAGGCCTTGAGTTCGGAATTTTGGCTATCCCCATTTTGTTTTTTTTTTAAGCCAGGAGTGACCATATTAAGACTTGTGGGTGGAGCTGTGGAGGAGCGAGGGATGGATCTGACTGTATCCTAATTTACAGGTCACCATGGTAACGTCAATCACAAGATAGCCAGGCCCTATAGCGTACTCTGCTTTAATGTCAATTTTACTCGAAAAGGAACCATAACTTACAAAATGAACATCATGCTGTGTTGTAGAAGATTTGAAACTAACCACAGATACCCAGAAAAAAATTTACTGTGATAAGTGAGAAGAAAGGTCACTTCTCCCCATAGACTTCTATAAAATAAGATTTTTCTTCTTTTTTTTTTTTTTTTAGATTTTGCAATCATTGGAGTCGCCCTCTGCCGTCCATTAGAAAGAATGCAAGTTTCTGCATTGGCTTCACTTTTCAGGCCTGGAAGCAACATCCATTTCTTTTATACTGTCTTTGGGGTTAATAAGGCTTTTATAAGATGTTGCTTTTGCATTTCTAAATAAAAACTTTAATAAGAAAAATAACAATAAAAATACTCTGAGCCCCAGAAATAAAACTTAATTCACCTCCATTGTGTATGGTTAGAGAAATCTCAGTGAAAATATAGTAAAACCCGAACAAATTCAACCAGAACTGTTACAGGATAGGTACCATTTCAAAAAGTTATGAAAGTATGTATTTCCTGTAATCCTTTAAAATGTCAGCCAAAGAAAACAAAACCTGATAACAGTGAACTCTCTCTTCTAACATTTCGAGCCAGGCCACTCGGCCAGTGCAGCACACGGAGTAGTTACATAATATCCTGTATTGGTAAATGTCTCTGCCCACCCTCACGTGCCCTCTACCTTACCCAGACAACATGAGGCTCTGATGAAACCCACTGAAAATGGCTCATATGCTCTACTGAATCGAGCCCTCAACCCCAAAGGCAAACTCATCATCTTCATCCCTGCTGGAGCGCTAACGTCCCTTCCTCTCCTCCCTCTCCCCCCTGCGTCAGACCTTTGCTCACCAGATTCAATTAACTCTGGCTCAATCAGAGCGTCTCTGCACGCGTCACGGCTGAAGGTGAAGGTAAGGTGAGCTTCCAAACTAGGCCGTTGACGTCTGAGAAGTCAGGGCCGAAAGCTGGAGCCATCAAACTTCCAGGGGCTGGACAGGATGTGGGATTTATGTGACAGGCTGCCTGAATACGTTAGCATTCCTGAGCGCCTTTGACTTCGGCAAGGCGATGGTCTCCTTGCCATGTGACATAGACGGTTGCATGGAGATGTTTCCCTCCCAGCCAGGAGAGAGTGTTCGTCACGGCTTGTCCCTGCTAACGATGCAGCCTGTCACAGTCCAGCACCTGACACCTGGCTGACACATCACAGGAAACGCAGAAGTTATATAAACAAGACAAATGAGGAAATTTGATAAGGTGGTGTCTCTGGCCTGCTCCTGCATCAGTGGGGGTTCAAATGGACAAGGCTGATGCAGGACATCTTAGCAAGGAATGGGTATCCATATATTTTCTGTTACCTATTTGACACCTGAGAAAACTGGTTTTATTTCTTTCAAAAACATGGAGAGAAGGCAATGCGCAACTTACCAACATATAAATATACTTTTGTCAACATTTTCTCCTAATTTATAAAAATATTTTTCTAACCCCTTTTTTTTCAATTCATTCTGAGGTCATTTTCTTGTTACTTTTACCTGATTTCTTGAAATTTGTGGGACATTTCTTTTCACACATCTTTTTTCACTTGTTTTTTTTTTGGGGGGGGGGGGGGGTTCAAAGAAATCAAGGTAATTTTCTCTGGTTTCAAAGGTTTAAATAGAATCTGAAAGGTAAAACCGACATTGATCCAGGTTTCAAAGGGTTAATATGACAATCTTGAGAGTGTGAGCTTCAGTTAAATCTAATTTATGAAATTTTATGCTGTACCTGTTTTATGTCATACTGTTATGTTTGATATATAAATGTTGTATGTCTTTTGTGTGCTCAAGGGAAACAGACACAGAAGCCTGTGTGCAACAGAGCAGCTGCATGTAATGTGATTGACAGCAGCGCTTTCACAGCCTATCTTGTCACGTGTTATCTTGAGATGATGGACATAGTCTCTCTGTCTTTTTCTTGCCATTTTTTTCCTCAAATCTTCTGAGGCTCTGAATCTGAACATTCGACCCATCGTCTGTCATCATCCTTCAGGATACACAATAGTGATACAGCCTGTAGCAAGTGAATATAAGCTTTTAAATTTGTAGCAAAGGCGCTCGGAGAAATGCCTTGTGGGATGCCAAGGAAGAAGTGATGGTTTTTAAGACAAAAGCTACTCTTTGTTTGGAACAAAGAAAAAAATAATGGTTGGTTTGATGGCTAGACAGTCAAACATAGACTTGAAGTTTTTTAATTTTCTGAAAATTTGAAGTTTAAATCCCTAGACTCGCTAATGATAAACTTTTTAAAGACAATGTTTTTAGCCTTTTGCTTTTATTACATGTGGAACAGCTTAAACATGAAAGGGGTAGAGAGAGGGGATGACATGCAGCAAAGGATCGCAGGTTGAATTGTTCACCTGTCTCTCTTGCAGGCTGTTCTCATGAATAGTTTGTATGTTTTCGTACGAAAAGTAATGCACCCAAATTCTTACATATCCTCAATAATCATGGGCCAGTAATTTGTGTATAACCTCTGTATTTTGGAAGGTTGCAATCATGTGACTAATGCTCTGACAGCAATACACAAGGGGGCTGGGAAGGTGGATGGGTCACAAGACACAGGACTTTCCCTGGGACTTCATGGCAGAGATGCATGTTCAGAACCGTGAACTTTGAGTCATTGTAAGGTAATCACAATATCAATATATTGAAATATAATATATATTATATATCATATATATATATTATTATTATATATCAATACTGAAATCATGATTATTTACTATGACTGCTCATTGACTTTGTGAATATGTTGCATTTATTGAACATAAAAAAAAACCTTCCATAAGCAGTTAAACTTGGGTGAAAATTTGCATGTGTATGGCATTCAGGGAACAAGACAAAATAAGGGTACACTTGCAAAATGGAATGTTGAAAAATAATTGTCTTTTCTCGATTATATTGTTTTTGAAATTGTTGGGAGCCGAAATTGAAATTAAAATTCAATTAACTGCACAGACCTATTGCAAGGTACGTTCTTGCCATTTTTCTTTTCCTAAATGTAACTACAGCAACTTATCTTAAACTTATCCTAAACCTAACCTCTGTAACTTTACATTAATTACGTAGCTTTACGTTAAAGATGTAATGTCATTCGTGGGGCACTAATTCATGGGATGTCATATGAACTGTTCTATAACGAAGCCCTGTCTCTTGACTTCCCAGAGTGCTCCAGTGGTGTTGTTAACTGCCATGACACATAAACTGGTTTAACAGCTCTCACTGGATGTGGATGAATATGGCCCAATGTGTACAGCAAGCAACATTTCCCTATAAAATTGCTGAACGTCAATGTAAATGTTACTGTGCCTGTAAAATGCATCACCTTTAAATTTTAATAAAAACACAAGTGCCCCTCATGAGCCCTATGTATGCCCCAGGCATCTTCCATCCTCCCCCAAGTTTTCACTGTGGCCACAACTAATGCTCCTGTCTCTTCTAGCAAGTGCAGAGTTAATATGAACATTCTTGGGAGCCACGTGAGTCATGCACAACGTCGCTACCCACGTCTGTGTGTGGGGGCTGATGAGTAATCCAGCTTGGACTGAGGCAGGAGGCGAGCCTTTGAAGCCAAGTCTCGGCAGAGTGGGGAAATATTGAAGAACAGAGCAGGCTAAACACACCACTAATGCAAATCTAATGCCAGTGACAGCAGAGATGAGTGAGTTAGTCACCTTGGTCAAAATTCAAATGTATGATGTAGATTTGATCCCATTCAAGGTGGTAATGTCTCAATGAAACAATGTGGTGATAGGATAGTGGTTCATTAATGCAACCAGCTCAAGAAGAAGGAACTCCTGACTTTTGACCGTCACCGTTGTGGCAGGAATAATCCGCAGCAGAGCAGCTGCAAAAACACGGAAGCAGTGATGTAAAACTGGCCTCAGGCTGTATGAACAACAAGGGTTGCATGTAATTCTTACATAAAGTCTATCACAGGACTGAGGTCACTCTCAGCTGAACCAGGGGTCAAATGACCACCAATCCAAACCACTTAACCTATCGGCCAACAATACAGAGATGGAGCTGACAATCAACAGGAGCAACAAGCACCAATCATCTATTACATTTTTATATTTGACAATTATGATTAATAGAATACTGTAGAGCTGAAAAAAATAGTAAATCAGTTGACAAGTGAATTTACAGTAAAAGGGATCTGCAATTATTTAGTTATTTTTCAAGCAGAAAGGCATGACTATTTTTTTGTTTGCTATAAAAGTAAAATTAATATTTTCGGGGGTTAGGGTAATAAAATACAGGCGAGGAAAGGAAAAGCCAGTTTATTTGTATAGCACCTTTCAACAACAAGACAATTCAAAGTGCTTTACTTAGGCTAGAAACCAATAGTGTAAATAGGATTTTAAAGATCACAACAAAAGAAAACATAAGATAGGTATAAGATAAATTAGAATAAGACGAATTAAATAGTAGAATAAAAATTGCAGGCAGCTATAGTGCAGCACAACATAAAACTCATAATCTCTGATTTAAAATAATTCAGAGTTGGACTCTGGGGAGCGTGCAGACTTGTCCTCAATGATCTGAAAGGTTGCTTCATATCAACGCATCAGATCAGAAATGTATTTGAGCCCCATAGCATTCAGTGCTTGATAAATCATGTCATCCAGTGTCCTGGTTTTGCACTTACAGTGTATGGGATTATAGCCAGCAGGTGATATTTTTGGGTAAATATGTGTTGTCTGCATAATAATGGTCGGGTGTTTTGTTGTGTTCTATGAGCTGTGTTAGTGGGAGCATGTAGATGTTGAACTAAAGAGGACTAAGAATGGAGCCTTGGGGAATTCCAGACTGACACAAAATAGTCTCTATTCTTCAAAGAGAATTTAAACCAGTTTAGCACTCTGCCAAAAAAGTCTGTCTGTCTTGTAATATGTTGTGGTCAATTCTTTCAGTAAAGAATGACGAAAATGAATTGCTCATCTTAGTGGATAAAAGTTCAGGGTCTACTCAGACGTGAGAAGAAGAAGAGGAAGAAGAAGAAGAAAATCAGTTATTATTGCATGGTGCATTATTGTTGTTTTTTTCAATGATGTAAGAAAAGGACTGTCTTTCATTTCTCTTTATAGACGTCATAATGCACCTGAAGATTTGCCTTTCGCCACCTGTGTTCAGATTTTCGACTCTTTTATTAATTTTTACCAGCGTAGCATTTCTCCATGGTGTTTTTTCTTGACTTTAGTAAGGGCAATGGCGTCAATAGCATTCATAATTTTAGAACTGAAATGATATACACGATCGCTGACTGAGAGCCAAGTGGGGGCGTGTGTGGAAAAGAAAGCGTGAATGAATAACTCACTGGTGTTTTCAGTGATACACAGTGTTAGGAATACCTCTGATTGATTTGTGCACAGAGGCAGCGCACACAAAAACATTAGTCACGTTCCCTTTTGAAATGTGAAGACCCTTGGAGATCATTAAATCCAAATGGTGCCCCTTATTGTGCGTGGGCATTGTCACATGCTGAGTCAGTCCAGTCAACCACACACAGTCCTCTATTGCTGTCCTGGGGGTCGTCAGCGCTGATGTTAAAATCACCAACAATAACTACATCATCAAGGTCAATGCAGAGGATAGACAGAAGTTACATGAAGTCATCTAAAAAGTTTGCACTATATTTAGGTGGCCTGTAGATGTTTAAGAACACAGCTCGACATGAGGAATTCAACTGAGAAGCAACATATTCAGAAGGAGCAAATTTCCCATAAGACATCTGCTCGCTCTGAACTAGAATTATTAAACAAAATGGCAACTCCACCTCCGTCCTTATGCTTTCTAGCTTCACTCATAAAACTGTTGGGAGGGGCTTACTCAGTACTGCTTCACTGATATCTGTCAGGTTTCAGTAAAAAACAGGAGGTCAATGCATTAATGAAAAATTATTTCCCTGCCAAAGCCCTGACATTTATTAAAGTTACATCTAGTTTGTTAAAAGCATTCTTTGCCTTTTTTTTTTTTTTTGACAGGGCTGAAGACAGACTGTGGTTGATTAGTAAATCCGGTAAATTTGGAGAGTTAGTTGAATGCATCTTGTTGATTCAACTACTTGTCAAAACAAGAACAGAGATGGGTCTCTGCTGCTTGAACTGATGCCAGGCAGGTTGTCTTTGTGTGGATCAGCCCAGGCACCAGGGCATATCTGCAGAGAGGGAATGCGATTTAGATGTGGGGGCATGTCAGAAGCACATTTTAAACTCAACAGTAGCAACAGGTGGATTCGTTGCTAGAAGCCAGTGCACAATTGCACGGTGCAGATACCAATAGGATGATCAATGATCAACAACATTAAGTAAAGACACATGCGTCACGTAAATTCTCACGAACACAACAGCATGATCAGTAGCGCTGCGTAAAGATGCAGAAATAGCCACAAATGAACAACCGAACAGCAGGATTAGTAACAATGTAGTGCAATTGAAGTAGCACAATTAAAAAGCAGCACCCAGCTGACCACAAGCAAACAAATGCATACATAATATAGAGAAACAACAATATAATCTACAGCAATGAACAGCAGACACGAGATGAACATGAAAACAATCTACACACCCTCCCAGACAGTGATGCTCCTTGCTGATGCAAGGACATAATGTCCTTGGCTTTAAACCATTTTTGTACATCCATTTTTAATTAAAAAATCTGAATACTGCAACTGCAAGTTTGTTTTTAGTTTACACAGCTGCTCCATTTTCTACCTGTTTGAAAACTTGCACGTTAGCTGGGCGGGCAAAGACGTCAAATGGGTGGGGCGGTGTTAACGCCAGGCCTGTTGTGGATTTGAATGATTGGAGATGTTGCATTGCAGTTTTGGGGCATCCATTAACATCACATCCACCTCCTTAACATCGTTTTTTATAGATATCGCTATGAGGGGACATGGGAGAAGACTGGTGAGGCCATCTTTCAGCGACCTTGCTGGAACAGTCAGTCTCAGGGGCACATTTAATGCCAGCGTTAACCAGCGTTTTATCAGTCAGTCCCAAAAGGGGTTGGGTCAGGGTGAGTGAAGGGGAGAGGAATTACAAGACTGATCCAGGAGCTGGTTATCAACATGCTGACATTGAGGTAGTGACGGTTTGCCTTCTTGGCACCGAAACTGCAGTGTGTCAATGTGCATCATCTGTGTCATCTGGGTGTTGTGGACTGAACCAAAAATGGTCCATCAGTACTCTAGGTCTGCTTGGGCGGAGGCCATCTGCCCTGAAAACATGCCTACATACTCAGAAGAGACTGAAGTTAGAAATGTTGATGAACACTCTCAGATCAGAGGTTTTGTTAAGCCATGTGTTAACTCTAAAGAATGAAGAATGAATGAAAGTGCTTTATTCTGTGCTTTTACTGATTTAAATCACAGGGTTTACCTGGATCTTAAATTTTCAGAGAAAAAAGGTGAGCACACATTAGCAGGTTTGGACCTATCAGCCTGTCTCCAACATGCCAAACAGCATAGAAGAAACAAACACTGAATTCTAATTCTAATTGTGAAGAGTTTCAGCTGGTTTCAGTCTGCACTCCTCACAGCTAGACGCCACTAAATCTCTAAAACTTGCACACTCTTTACCTTTAAATGTGTTTCCGTTTGTGACAAATAGAAACGGCTGTAAAAACAGCTCAACAGAAAGTAATAGAGTAGCATCTGCACTATAAACAAAGCAGGGAGGGCATATAGGTAACAGCATGTTATTTTGGGTCTTTTTTTGCTTGAAGGGAGGATGTGAATAGAAGATTCTCAAAATGATGTACAGATAATTACCAATGCTAACTACGAGCTTATTATTTCACAAAGTAATGAAAACAGCCATAATCATACAATTATGCAACATCTACCTCTCACACAAAGGCAGAGGTGGTAGCATGCTGTGATGATCAACATGATTTTAAATAGTTCCTTTTTAATGATCACATTATCACAGTTTTCAACATAGGAATGCATCAGTTATTATAAGCCACTGAAGCAAAGTGAAACAAAAAAGGGTCAAGCACCGCCTTGAGTGCAGATCATGTTAGACCTACAGAACACAGCAGCAGCAGAGTCCTTCATATTAACACAAGCTTTCATACACCCCTCAACAAAAGCTACTGTATTACGCCTTCTGTCTGGCGATCATGTGTGCTGGCCAACAGCTTGCTTTGCAGCAGCTATGTGATTATACATGTCTGTTCACATGTGAGTTGCCACGATGCATCAACTTAATTAATGCGAATGTGCTCGGAGCAGCCCGGAGTCATTCCTGCCCACGGTAGAGAGGCTGTTACATCACTCACACACAGGAACACACACGTAGCTATTTGGAGACATTTTCCTGCCTGTATATGTGGACTAATGTTCTCCTTGTAATATCCAAGACGAAGTCCTGTTCATTTGTTATACTTGGTGAGCCATTCCTGCCTCTTTTTTCCCTTTTATTTGCTCCTTCAGAGCAGCTTCAGTGGGGTCGTCTGTGCCGTGCAGCTGCTGACTTCTGGCTGCAATCATTAGCTCCTGTGTTTCTAGGAGGGTCGGGCTAACAACCCCCCACAAGCTTTCAGCCTTCATCTGTGTCTCTCCTCCCCCTGCCCTGGGTGCCAGGCTGCAGTGGTAAAGCTAAGATGGTGTGTGTTTGTGTGTGGTCTCCCGCCGATGGGTGCACAGGGGCTCTTGGTAGGTAAAGAGGGGGGCGTTCTGGCAGCCTGTCACACCTTCTTTAAAATATTTTTCAGCAAAAATTTAGTCTTAAAAAAATGTATCTTGGTGTCAATGTTCACAAGTTCAAATTTCTTACAATAATAATCCAGCCACAAGTGAGCTGATGTGCTCTAGGACCCCAAGGCAGTCCTTAAATTACCAAACCCAAAACCCCCCCCAAAAAATTTGAGAATGTAGCTGTGGATGTACAGTTGTGACAAGCCTTTGACTGCACAGTTTTATTTGTAGCCTCCAAGGCATTTCGTGAACCTTAACATTACTCATGGTTGGCTGCGGTTCCTCATGTGTCACAACAGTTTATAGTCTGTCCTCTGTGGATGCTCGCTAAGTCGCCAAATCAAAGCCTGGGTCATTTGTGACGGTAGAAACCCCATTACTTAAGATTAATTGTCATTTTTGCAACAGAAAATGTTCAGAAGTGTTCTCTACAACTGTTGCACCATGCATGTCAGGGTGGACATTGTAACTGTTTGTGGCTACAGACTTATGGATGCTATGAAACCTGCATGTAATCACAAGGTTCCAGTAGGTCCTGTATTTTCTCACTGAGTTCTAGTTTTGGGAGGTGTAGTGTAGAGTTTGGTAAACCTGCTATTAATGGTACACAAAAAAGGACGCTGTCTTCTCAGGCAGCCTGCCACCCAGCCTGCTGCTCGTCTATAAAAAGTGATAACAAACACCTACTTCTGAATGACAGCGAGCACAACGAGCCTTCAGTGTCAGACTGTTGCTATGACTCATGCAGCGAGGATTCATCAAGCCTCACATCGTCTGCCAGACCCCGGCCTGTCAGGAGGGAACGTTCTTTCAAGCTCTACCAACAAACTTTGCACACTAGCATCTCCAAATGGTTGAAAAAGATCTGAACTTCAAAACCCAGAAATCCTTCAAGGTGACGTCAGTAAATTGCATTCAGACTGTTCATGTTTTCCAACCCAGTGCAGTATATGATGCTTTATACCACTAGATAGAGGGACTGCAGATGATTGTAACATCTTTGACATTTCTTTTTTTGTATCTTGGAGCTCCTTTAAATCAGTGCATTCAAAATGTGATACAAACTAATTACATCTGATATTAAATAATGTTGCAGAAAATGCATGACATGGTGTCAAAAACAAAGAGTGAAATGTTGCAATTTACCCCATAATCCAGATTAATTGTAACGTAGTCTGCGGTGAATATCACATTATGAAATAAGAGTATATGACAAAAATTTTAAGACATTAAAAACGTTTTATTTAACACTTAAATGACTTTTTGACATAGTTTTTATGTGTGTTTGCACTAAGGAGTCTATCGAAAGTTTGCTTGGAATTGTTTTTTTGTTGTTGTTGTTTTACTTTTTTTTCATATTGTTACAGCTCCCTCAGACTCATGTGGCCACAAACTAGTTTACCATACAGCCAGTACCTACAACATTAGAACCAACAACTTGCATGGAAAATATCTACTTAGACATATAGCTAATAAAAAATGATTTAAGTTTGATGAGTTTAATTACAAAGCAGGCAATGCTATTGCAAAAATTTTTTAAAAAGTAAAAAAGTAAAAATAAAATAAAATAAATTTTGAAAGTACTTTCTTACCTTAAAATAAGTATTTTCCTCATAAACCTGGCTGTGTCTTCCACAGGTCGCTACTTCCTCACACAAAGAGCAGAGACTAAACTGAGCATGTGCAGAGTGAATCAGGTGATTTGTAGCTTGTTCCTGGTTGGACAAATTGAAAATGTTAAAATATACATATTCCATGTCAGAATCCATCCCCGGTTTCCCCCACATGATTTAATAGGTCTGTCACCAGAAATGGCGTTTGCTTTATAGTTGAGTTTAATTTTTATCACTTCCTCAGGGTGGGGTATGTTTTATCATGTTTTTTCAATGATGATACCTGTCAAAATGATGAATAAGAGGCCTACTTCTATTTCTGTGCCACTATTTATCGCAACACAGCTTAGCACACTATAAAAAATTATTCATTTTATTCATCAAGGGCTGATAACATCAGTTAAAGAAGAAGAAGACAATGCACTTGCTGAGGTTTTTTTTTTTTTTGAGGAAAATCCTTCACCGTTTTTCTGACTGGATTTGGCAAAAGCTTGATTTATCAACTGGCTTTGTGATGAAAAAGATGTTCCCCAGAACAAATTCATGTTCATTGTTGTTTCGCCACTGATTGTCAGTGAGGATCTTGTCACATAACAAATGGGAAATGGTTAAAAAAAAAAAATATATATATATATATATATATATATATATATATATATACATATATATATACTTTATACTGTTACTGGCAACATATTTATGTGGTAGAGGCTAGTGCTAATGACAGGACTGACTGAAGGAGTGTGTCTGTCAAAGCGAGTACTCCCGCCCACTGGAAATGTTTGGGGCGGCAAGAGTCCAGACTGATACAGAGAGCAGAAATAGAATTTTGAGCTCATGTTATCAGGATGGTCTAACCAGGCTACATAATCACTTCACAGGTTACAAAGTACCGAGCTGCAATCAGGCATATCTCTTAAGCACTGGCAAAGTTAGAGATCTGAGAGAGGGTGACCAGGTCGATGAAGGCGTACAGGCTGAATAAAAACATTAAAGTTTCAGACCACCAGACCAAAATGATGACTAATTTATCGCAGGAAATGCACATTACATTTGTCGTAAAAGAAAAGCCTATCCTTAAGCACGATTACTAAGCTAAAGCAGGCACATACCTGTCCAACAGGCCAGCTCCGCATCGCTCTTCATCCCCGTCCTCTCCTTCAGTGCTCACCTGTGAGAGAAAGATTCACTCATATTTTGAAACAAGCTTTGTCCACTTTACATTCTGCTTGGCTGTGTTGCATTGTTTTGGCGCTGTGTCACTGACTTTCATAGCTTCTTCTTGGATGTGTGCTGATTGCTACTGTTTTATAAAAGCCAAACCTCCCCTGCACACTGTTATTGGCTTCAAATCCTTTAACTAGAGTTGAGCCAAATACTCTGATGAAATGAGTTTCGAGTACATATAATGTACTTTTTACGAGTAAGAGTATCATCTGGGTAGAACGTGTCAGTAGCTGTATGCATGATGAAGGAAAATTCTCATTTCGGTACATGTCTTCAAACTCCTACACTTGTGATAAAAAAAATAATCTGAAAACTGAAAAGTCAATCTTGAGTTAGTTCTATAAACTGTTTTTAATAATGATTAATGATAATAATTAATGATAAATATATAGCAACTTCTTATTACCTCATGTCAATTTTAGGTTTAAAATAACAAATTCTAGTTAGGCCCCACCCACGTCTGGTTTAAACCCTGCCCATTCTGAGCATGGATTCAGATCATTGGGTTGGTTAAACAGATAAAGCCAATGGTGTGCTCACTCATCTCAACCATAAATGTCAGATGCAGCAAAAAAAGAGGGAGAGATTTTGTTTTTAATCTGTCAGAGGGCAGGGTCCCTGCAGAAAAATAAAAATTCACTGCCACACACTTCTAGTGGATCATCAGTGATGACTGAGAGAGATCACTTTTGCATGAGTCTACACATTGTTTGTTCTGCATAGTATGCCTCTGGTATTTAAATTGGGTAAATAGACATCCCTCTCTGATGCAGCTTTATTTGTTATTTTGTGATGTTATGTTGAAGTCTCTCCTGTTGCATCTTAAATGTTTGTTCCTGTCTTTATGATGCCATTGTTTGCATTTTTAAAACACTGAGGATAATATTGGTTGAGAAGTTACTACGTTAAGGGGAGTGGTATTATAATGGTGGCTCCCAGGGGCCGCGGGGCCCTTCACCCCTCCTTCTTGCGATGTGTGTTGGCACGGTTCCCCCCGCTGGCAACCAGAAGGCCGTGGGCCCGGGGCAGGGGGAGGTGAAATGTCAAGAACGAAATGCAAATTCATGCTGACAAGCAGTGCAGAAAACATGTTCTCTGCGACTCGGGGAACCTTGATATTTCACAAAGTCAAATGAACATGTCAGCCAACACTGCAGGGCAACTATTGGGTTATTTAAAGAGGAGGTTCAGAAAGCAGGCTGGTGTTACATCACAGGCAGTGGGGTCTGTTTACGTGCAGCTCAGTGGACAAGCCTCGCCTTTGTTGTGTTTGTTATCCACCTTCTCCAGTCTCTCTCCATCTGTGAGCCATCACCGACTCTCAGAGTGAGACACCGTGAGGCTGGGCCGACAGAGGAGACACATACTGGCTCACATTGGTCCATTATTACATCACTGCTGCGTTCTAATCCTCCACATCTGCCGTCGGACCCAGTTCCTACATGTTATCTGTCTCCAGCACTGAGCTCCCTGAAACACTATGTGGCTCACAGCTTGAGCTTTGATTAGCAGCGGGATGCCATCAAGACTTAAAAAGCAATTCAGCCTCAAAACTTTAGGAATTCAGACTGCTGTTTCTGTTGATGCTGTTAAAATGGAGATTATATTGTGAGGATGCTCATCATGAACGTCTAACCTTGATTTAATGGTAGCTTTGCCAACCATGAACCTGAGATGGAACTTGGAACAAAGGATGGAA